>NC_092378.1:85306350-85400806 GCF_030028105.1 Mobula birostris
CCACACCACCCAATTCTCCACACCATGCCACTCCCCACACACCTCCAATTCCCCACACCCCTCCAATTCCCCACACCACTCCCACTCCCGACACCCCTCCAATTTCCCACACCCCTCCAATTACCCCACACCCTTTCCACTCCCCACACCACTCCAATTCTCCACACCGTCCAATTCCCCACACCGTCCAATTCCCCACACCCCTCCCACTTCCCACACTACTACAATTCTCTACAACCCTCCCCATCCCCACATCCCTCCAATTCCACAGACCGTCCAATTCCCCACACCCCTCCCACTCCACACTCCCCTAGGATTCCCTACTCCACTCCCACTCCCCACACCCCCGAATTCCCCACACCCCTACAATTCCCCACACCACCCATTTCTCCACACCATGCCACTCCCCACACACCTCCAATTCCCCACACCACTCCCACTCCCGACACCCCTCCAATTTCCCACACCCCTCCAATTACCCACACCCTTTCCACTCCCCACACCACTCCAATTCTCCACACCGTCCAATTCCCCACACCGTCCAATTCCCACACCCCTCCCACTTCCCACACTACTACAATTCTCTACAACCCTCCCACTCCCCACATCCCTCCAATTCCACAGACCGTCCAATTCCCCACACCCCTCCCACTCCACACTCCCCTAGAATTCCCTACTCCACTCCCACTCCCCACACCCCCGAATTCCCCACACCCCTACAATTCCCCACATCCCTCACACTCCCCACACCCTGCAATTCCCCACACCCCTGCAATTCCCCACACCCCGCAATTCCCCACACCCCTACCACTCCCCACACCCCTCCAATTCCCCACAGCCCTCCAATTACCCATACCCCTTCCACTACCCACACCCCTCCAATTCCCCACAACCTCAAAGTCCCCACACCCATCCAATTCACCACAACCCTCCAATTCCACACTCCACTTCAATTCCCCACACCCCTTCCACTCCCCACACCCCTCCAATTCCCCAGACCTCTCCCACTCATCACAACTCTCCAATTCCCCAATCCCATTCACACCACACACCCCTTCAATTCCCCACACCCCTCCCACTCCCGACACCACTCCCACTCTGAACACCCCTCCAATTCCCCACTCCACTCCAATTCACCGCACCCCTTCCACTCCCTACACCACTGCAGTTCGCAACAGCCTTCCAATTCTCCACAGCCCTCCAATTCCCCAGATTCCTCCCACTCCCCACAACTCTCCAATTCCGCACACCCCTCCAATTCCCCACTCTCCTCTCACTCCCCACACCGTCCAATTCCACATACCCTTCCCACTCCCTACTTCCCTACAGTTCCCCACATCCCATTGATTCCCCACACCTGTCCCACTCCACACACCCCTTCAATTCCCCACACCCCTCCCACTCCCCACACCCCTGCAATTCCCCACACTCTTCCAATTCCACACGCCCCTCCCGCTCCCCACAGCCCTTCAATTTCCCCACACCCCTTCAATTCCCCAGACCTCAATTCCCCACACCCCTCACACTCCCCACACCCCTACAATTCCCCACACCCCTACAATTCCCCACACCACCCAATTCCCCACACCCTGCCACTCCCCACATCCCTCCAAATCCTCACACCCATCACACTCCCCACACTCCTCCAATTCCCCACACCCCTCCCACTCCCCACACCCCTCCAATTACCTACACCCCTCCAATTCCCCACAACCCTCCAATTCCCCGCACCCCTCGCACTCCTCACAGCCCTCCAATTCCCCGCACCTTTCGCACTCCTCACAGCCCTCCAATTCCCCGCACCTTTCGCACTTCCCACACCCCTCCAATTTCCCACACCCCTCCAATTACCCACACCCTTTCCACTTCCCATACCCCTGCAATTCCCCACACCCCTCAATTCTCCACTCCGTCCAATTCCCCACACCCCTCCCACTCCCCACACACCTACAATTCTCTACATACCTCCCACTCCCCACACCCCTCCAATTACCCACACGCTTTCCACTTCCCACACCCCTCCAATTTCCCACACCCCTCCAATTACCCACACCCTTTCCACTTCCCATACCCCTCCAATTCCCCACACCCTCAATTCTCCACTCCGTCCAATTCCCCACACCCCTCCCACTCCCCACACCCCTACAATTCTCTACATACCTCCCACTCCCCACACCCCTCCAATTCCACACACCGTCCAATTCCCCACACCCCACCCACTCCACACACCTCTAGAATTCCCCACTCCCCTGCCACTCCCCACACCCCCCAATTCCCCTCACTACTTCCACTCCACACACCCCTACAATTCCTCACATCTCTCACACTCCCCACACCCCTCCAATTCCCCATGTCCCTTCCATTCCCCACAACACTCCAATTCCCCACGCCCCACTGATTCCCCACACTCCTCCAACTCTCCACACCCCTGCCACTCCCCAACCACCCTCCGACTCCCCACACCTCTCCCGCTCCTCACACCCCTCTAATTGCCCACACTCCTCCAATTCCTCACACCCCACAATTCCCCACACCCCTCCCACTCCCCACACCCCGCCAATTCCCCACACCCCTCTAATTCCCTGTAGCCCCCAATTCCCCACACCTCTCCAATTCCCCACACCCCTACAATTCCCCACCCCCTCCCACTCCACACTCCCCTACAATTCCCCACACCACCCAATTCCCCACACTCTGCCACTCCCCACACCCCACCAATTCCCCACACGCCTCCCACTCCCCACACCCCTCCAATTTCCCACACCGTCGAATTCCCCATATCCCTCCCACTCCACACACCCCTGCAATTCCCCACTCCCCACACCCCCTAATTCCACACACCACTCCCACTCCCCACACTCCTACAATTCCCCACACCCCTCACACTCCCCACACACGAACTCACCACACACCTGCAATTCCCCACACCCCTCCAATTCCTCATGCCCCTCCTGCTCCCCACAGCCCTGCAATTCTCCACACCCCTTCAATTCCCCACACCCCTCCCACTCCCCACAACTCTCCAATTCCGCACACTCCTCCCGCTCCCCACAGCCCTGCAATTTCCCACTCCCCTGCAGTTCTCCACACCCCTCACACTCCCCACACCCTTACAATTCCCCACACCCCTACAATTCCCCACACCACCCAATTCTCCACACCATGCCACTCCCCACACACCTCCAATTCCCCACACCCCTCCAATTCCCCACACCACTCCCACTCCCGACACCCCTCCAATTTCCCACACCCCTCCAATTACCCACACCCTTTCCACTCCCCACACCACTCCAATTCTCCACACCGTCCAATTCCCCACACCGTCCAATTCCCCACACCCCTCCCACTTCCCACACTACTACAATTCTCTACAACCCTCCCCATCCCCACATCCCTCCAATTCCACAGACCGTCCAATTCCCCACACCCCTCCCACTCCACACTCCCCTAGGATTCCCTACTCCACTCCCACTCCCCACACCCCCGAATTCCCCACACCCCTACAATTCCCCACACCACCCATTTCTCCACACCATGCCACTCCCCACACACCTCCAATTCCCCACACCACTCCCACTCCCGACACCCCTCCAATTTCCCACACCCCTCCAATTACCCACACCCTTTCCACTCCCCACACCACTCCAATTCTCCACACCGTCCAATTCCCCACACCGTCCAATTCCCCACACCCCTCCCACTTCCCACACTACTACAATTCTCTACAACCCTCCCACTCCCCACATCCCTCCAATTCCACAGACCGTCCAATTCCCCACACCCCTCCCACTCCACACTCCCCTAGAATTCCCTACTCCACTCCCACTCCCCACACCCCCGAATTCCCCACACCCCTACAATTCCCCACATCCCTCACACTCCCCACACCCCTGCAATTCCCCACACCCCTGCAATTCCCCACACCCCGCAATTCCCCACACCCCTACCACTCCCCACACCCCTCCAATTCCCCACAGCCCTCCAATTACCCATACCCCTTCCACTACCCACACCCCTCCAATTCCCCACAACCTCAAAGTCCCCACACCCATCCAATTCACCACAACCCTCCAATTCCACACTCCACTTCAATTCCCCACACCCCTTCCACTCCCCACACCCCTCCAATTCCCCAGACCTCTCCCACTCATCACAACTCTCCAATTCCCCAATCCCATTCACACCACACACCCCTTCAATTCCCCACACCCCTCCCACTCCCGACACCACTCCCACTCTGAACACCCCTCCAATTCCCCACTCCACTCCAATTCACCGCACCCCTTCCACTCCCTACACCACTGCAGTTCGCAACAGCCTTCCAATTCTCCACAGCCCTCCAATTCCCCAGATTCCTCCCACTCCCCACAACTCTCCAATTCCGCACACCCCTCCAATTCCCCACTCTCCTCTCACTCCCCACACCGTCCAATTCCACATACCCTTCCCACTCCCTACTTCCCTACAGTTCCCCACATCCCATTGATTCCCCACACCTGTCCCACTCCACACACCCCTTCAATTCCCCACACCCCTCCCACTCCCCACACCCCTGCAATTCCCCACACTCTTCCAATTCCACACGCCCCTCCCGCTCCCCACAGCCCTTCAATTTCCCCACACCCCTTCAATTCCCCAGACCTCAATTCCCCACACCCCTCACACTCCCCACACCCCTACAATTCCCCACACCCCTACAATTCCCCACACCACCCAATTCCCCACACCCTGCCACTCCCCACATCCCTCCAAATCCTCACACCCATCACACTCCCCACACTCCTCCAATTCCCCACACCCCTCCCACTCCCCACACCCCTCCAATTACCTACACCCCTCCAATTCCCCACAACCCTCCAATTCCCCGCACCCCTCGCACTCCTCACAGCCCTCCAATTCCCCGCACCTTTCGCACTCCTCACAGCCCTCCAATTCCCCGCACCTTTCGCACTTCCCACACCCCTCCAATTTCCCACACCCCTCCAATTACCCACACCCTTTCCACTTCCCATACCCCTCCAATTCCCCACACCCCTCAATTCTCCACTCCGTCCAATTCCCCACACCCCTCCCACTCCCCACACACCTACAATTCTCTACATACCTCCCACTCCCCACACCCCTCCAATTACCCACACGCTTTCCACTTCCCACACCCCTCCAATTTCCCACACCCCTCCAATTACCCACACCCTTTCCACTTCCCATACCCCTCCAATTCCCCACACCCCTCAATTCTCCACTCCGTCCAATTCCCCACACCCCTCCCACTCCCCACACCCCTACAATTCTCTACATACCTCCCACTCCCCACACCCCTCCAATTCCACACACCGTCCAATTCCCCACACCCCACCCACTCCACACACCTCTAGAATTCCCCACTCCCCTGCCACTCCCCACACCCCCCAATTCCCCTCACTACTTCCACTCCACACACCCCTACAATTCCCCACATCTCTCACACTCCCCACACCCCTCCAATTCCCCATGTCCCTTCCATTCCCCACAACACTCCAATTCCCCACGCCCCACTGATTCCCCACACTCCTCCAACTCTCCACACCCCTGCCACTCCCCAACCACCCTCCGACTCCCCACACCTCTCCCGCTCCTCACACCCCTCTAATTGCCCACACTCCTCCAATTCCTCACACCCCACAATTCCCCACACCCCTCCCACTCCCCACACCCCGCCAATTCCCCACACCCCTCTAATTCCCTGTAGCCCCCAATTCCCCACACCTCTCCAATTCCCCACACCCCTACAATTCCCCACCCCCTCCCACTCCACACTCCCCTACAATTCCCCACACCACCCAATTCCCCACACTCTGCCACTCCCCACACCCCACCAATTCCCCACACGCCTCCCACTCCCCACACCCCTCCAATTTCCCACACCGTCGAATTCCCCATATCCCTCCCACTCCACACACCCCTGCAATTCCCCACTCCCCACACCCCCTAATTCCACACACCACTCCCACTCCTCACACTCCTACAATTCCCCACACCCCTCACACTCCCCACACACGAACTCACCACACACCTGCAATTCCCCACACCCCTCCAATTCCCCATGCCCCTCCTGCTCCCCACAGCCCTGCAATTCTCCACACCCCTTCAATTCCCCACAACCCTCCCACTCCCCACAACTCTCCAATTCCGCACACTCCTCCCGCTCCCCACACCCCTACAATTCCCCACACCACCCAATTCTCCACACCATGCCACTCCCCACACACCTCCAATTCCCCACACCCCTCCAATTCCCCACACCCCTCCAATTCCCCACACCACTCCCACTCCCGACACCCCTCCAATTTCCCACACCCCTCCAATTACCCACACCCTTTCCACTCCCCACACCACTCCAATTCTCCACACCGTCCAATTCCCCACACCGTCCAATTCCCCACACCCCTCCCACTTCCCACACTACTACAATTCTCTACAACCCTCCCCATCCCCACATCCCTCCAATTCCACAGACCGTCCAATTCCCCACACCCCACCCACTCCACACTCCCCTAGAATTCCCTACTCCACTCCCACTCCCCACACCCCCGAATTCCCCACACCCCTACAATTCCCCACACCACCCATTTCTCCACACCATGCCACTCCCCACACACCTCCAATTCCCCACACCCCTCCAATTCCCCACACCACTCCCACTCCCGACACCCCTCCAATTTCCCACACCCCTCCAATTACCCACACCCTTTCCACTCCCCACACCACTCCAATTCTCCACACCACTCCAATTCTCCACACCGTCCAATTCCCCACACCGTCCAATTCCCCACACCCCTCCCACTTCCCACACTACTACAATTCTCTACAACCCTCCCACTCCCCACATCCCTCCAATTCCACAGACCGTCCAATTCCCCACACCCCTCCCACTCCACACTCCCCTAGAATTCCCTACTCCACTCCCACTCCCCACACCCCCGAATTCCCCACACCCCTACAATTCCCCACATCCCTCACACTCCCCACACCCCTGCAATTCCCCACACCCCTGCAATTCCCCACACCCCTACCACTCCCCACACCCCTCCAATTCCCCACACACTTCCCACTCCCCACACCCCTCCAATGCCCCACAGCCCTCCAATTACCCATACCCCTTCCACTACCCACACCCCTCCAATTCCCCACAACCTCAAACTCCCCACACCCATCCAATTCACCACAACCCTCCAATTCCACACTCCACTTCAATTCCCCACACCCCTTCCACTCCCCACACCCCTCCAATTCCCCAGACCTCTCCCACTCATCACAACTCTCCAATTCCCCAATCCCATTCACACCACACACCCCTTCAATTCCCCACACCCCTCCCACTCCCGACACCACTCCCACTCTGAACACCCCTCCAATTCCCCACTCCACTCCAATTCACCGCACCCCTTCCACTCCCTACACCACTGCAGTTCGCAACAGCCTTCCAATTCTCCACAGACCTCCAATTCCCCAGATTCCTCCCACTCCCCACAACTCTCCAATTCCGCACACCCCTCCAATTCCCCACTCTCCTCTCACTCCCCACTCCGTCCAATTCCACATACCCTTCCCACTCCCTACTTCCCTACAGTTCCCCACATCCCATTGATTCCCCACACCTGTCCCACTCCACACACCCCTTCAATTCCCCACACCCCTCCCACTCCCCACACCCCTGCAATTCCCCACACCCTTCCAATTCCACACGCCCCTCCCGCTCCCCACAGCCCTTCAATTTCCCACACCCCTTCAATTCCCCAGACCTCAATTCCCCACACCCCTACAATTCCCCACACCCCTACAATTCCCCACACCACCCAATTCCCCACACCCTGCCACTCCCCACATCCCTCCAAATCCTCACACCCATCACACTCCCCACACTCCTCCAATTCCCCACACCCCTCCCACTCCCCACACCCCTTCAATTACCTACACCCCTCCAATTCCCCACAACCCTCCAATTCCCCGCACCCCTCGCACTCCTCACAGCCCTCCAATTCCCCGCACCTTTCGCACTCCTCACAGCCCTCCAATTCCCCGCACTTTTCGCACTTCCCACACCCCTCCAATTTCCCACACCCCTCCAATTACCCACACCCTTTCCACTTCCCATACCCCTCCAATTCCCCACACCCTCAATTCTCCACTCCGTCCAATTCCCCACACCCCTCCCACTCCCCACACACCTACAATTCTCTACATACCTCCCACTCCCCACACCCCTCCAATTACCCACACGCTTTCCACTTCCCACACCCCTCCAATTTCCCACACCCCTCCAATTACCCACACCCTTTCCACTTCCCATACCCCTCCAATTCCCCACACCCCTCAATTCTCCACTCCGTCCAATTCCCCACACCCCTCCCACTCCCCACACCCCAACAATTCTCTACATACCTCCCACTCCCCACACCCCTCCAATTCCACACACCGTCCAATTCCCCACACCCCACCCACTCCACACACCTCTAGAATTCCCCACTCCCCTGCCACTCCCCACACCCCCCAATTCCCCCCACTACTTCCACTCCCCACACCCCTACAATTCCCCACATCTCTCACACTCCCCACACCCCTCCAATTCCCCATGTCCCTTCCATTCCCCACACCCCTCCAATTACCTACACCCCTCCAATTCCCCACAACCCTCCAATTCCCCGCACCCCTCGCACTCCCCACACCCCTCCAATTACCTACACCCCTCCAATTCCCCACAACCCTCCAATTCCCCGCACCCCTCGCACTCCTCACAGCCCTCCAATTCCCCGCACCTTTCGCACTCCTCACAGCCCTCCAATTCCCCGCACCTTTCGCACTTCCCACACCCCTCCAATTTCCCACACCCCTCCAATTACCCACACCCTTTCCACTTCCCATACCCCTCCAATTCCCCACACCCCTCAATTCTCCACTCCGTCCAATTCCCCACACCCCTCCCACTCCCCACACACCTACAATTCTCTACATACCTCCCACTCCCCACACCCCTCCAATTACCCACACGCTTTCCACTTCCCACACCCCTCCAATTTCCCACACCCCTCCAATTACCCACACCCTTTCCACTTCCCATACCCCTCCAATTCCCCACACCCCTCAATTCTCCACTCCGTCCAATTCCCCACACCCCTCCCACTCCCCACACCCCTACAATTCCACACACCGTCCAATTCCCCACACCCCACCCACTCCACACACCTCTAGAATTCCCCACTCCCCTGCCACTCCCCACACCCCCCAATTCCCCCCACTACTTCCACTCCACACACCCCTACAATTCCCCACATCTCTCACACTCCCCACACCCCTCCAATTCCCCATGTCCCTTCCATTCCCCACAACACTCCAATTCCCCACGCCCCACTGATTCCCCACACTCCTCCAACTCTCCACACCCCTGCCACTCCCCAACCACCCTCCGACTCCCCACACCCCTCCCGCTCCTCACACCCCTCTAATTGCCCACACTCCTCCAATTCCTCACACCCCACAATTCCCCACACCCCTCCCACTCCCCACACCCCGCCAATTCCCCGCACCCCTCTAATTCCCTGTAGCCCCCAATTCCCCACACCTCTCCAATTCCCCACACCCCTACAATTCCCCACCCCCTCCCACTCCACACTCCCCTACAATTCCCCACACTCTGCCACTCCCCACACCCCACCAATTCCCCACACGCCTCCCACTCCCCACACCCCTCCAATTTCCCACACCGTCGAATTCCCCATATCCCTCCCACTCCACACACCCCTGCAATTCCCCACTCCCCACACCCCCTAATTCCACACACCACTCCCACTCCCCACACTCCTACAATTCCCCACACCCCTCACACTCCCCACACACGAACTCACCACACACCTGCAATTCCCCACACCCCTCCAATTCCCCATGCCCCTCCTGCTCCCCACAGCCCTGCAATTCTCCACACCCCTTCAATTCCCCACACCCCTCCCACTCCCCACTACTCTCCAATTCCGCACACTCCTCCCGCTCCCCACAGCCCTGCAATTTCCCACTCCCCTGCAGTTCTCCACACCCCTCACACTCCCCACACCCTTACAATTCCCCACACCCCTACAATTCCCCACACCACCCAATTCTCCACACCATGCCACTCCCCACACACCTCCAATTCCCCACACCCCTCCAATTCCCCACACCCCTCCAATTCCCCACACCACTCCCACTCCCAACACCCCTCCAATTTCCCACACCCCTCCAATTACCCACACCCTTTCCACTCCCCACACCACTCCAATTCTCCACACCGTCCAATTCCCCACACCGTCCAATTCCCCACACCCCTCCCACTTCCCACACTACTACAATTCTCTACAACCCTCCCCATCCCCACATCCCTCCAATTCCACAGACCGTCCAATTCCCCACACCCCTCCCACTCCACACTCCCCTAGAATTCCCTACTCCACTCCCACTCCCCACACCCCCGAATTCCCCACACCCCTACAATTCCCCACACCACCCATTTCTCCACACCATGCCACTCCCCACACACCTCCAATTCCCCACACCCCTCCAATTCCCCACACCACTCCCACTCCCGACACCCCTCCAATTTCCCACACCCCTCCAATTACCCACACCCTTTCCACTCCCCACACCACTCCAATTCTCCACACCACTCCAATTCTCCACACCGTCCAATTCCCCACACCGTCCAATTCCCCACACCCCTCCCACTTCCCACACTACTACAATTCTCTACAACCCTCCCACTCCCCACATCCCTCCAATTCCACAGACCGTCCAATTCCCCACACCCCTCCCACTCCACACTCCCCTAGAATTCCCTACTCCACTCCCACTCCCCACACCCCCGAATTCCCCACACCCCTACAATTCCCCACATCCCTCACACTCCCCACACCCCTGCAATTCCCCACACCCCTGCAATTCCCCACACCCCTGCAATTCCCCACACCCCTACCACTCCCCACACCCCTCCAATTCCCCACACACTTCCCACTCCCCACACCCCTCCAATGCCCCACAGCCCTCCAATTACCCATACCCCTTCCACTACCCACACCCCTCCAATTCCCCACAACCTCAAACTCCCCACACCCATCCAATTCACCACAACCCTCCAATTCCACACTCCACTTCAATTCCCCACACCCCTTCCACTCCCCACACCCCTCCAATTCCCCAGACCTCTCCCACTCATCACAACTCTCCAATTCCCCAATCCCATTCACACCACACACCCCTTCAATTCCCCACACCCCTCCCACTCCCGACACCACTCCCACTCTGAACACCCCTCCAATTCCCCACTCCACTCCAATTCACCGCACCCCTTCCACTCCCTACACCACTGCAGTTCGCAACAGCCTTCCAATTCTCCACAGACCTCCAATTCCCCAGATTCCTCCCACTCCCCACAACTCTCCAATTCCGCACACCCCTCCAATTCCCCACTCTCCTCTCACTCCCCACTCCGTCCAATTCCACATACCCTTCCCACTCCCTACTTCCCTACAGTTCCCCACATCCCATTGATTCCCCACACCTGTCCCACTCCACACACCCCTTCAATTCCCCACACCCCTCCCACTCCCCACACCCCTGCAATTCCCCACACCCTTCCAATTCCACACGCCCCTCCCGCTCCCCACAGCCCTTCAATTTCCCACACCCCTTCAATTCCCCAGACCTCAATTCCCCACACCCCTACAATTCCCCACACCCCTACAATTCCCCACACCACCCAATTCCCCACACCCTGCCACTCCCCACATCCCTCCAAATCCTCACACCCATCACACTCCCCACACTCCTCCAATTCCCCACACCCCTCCCACTCCCCACACCCCTCCAATTACCTACACCCCTCCAATTCCCCACAACCCTCCAATTCCCCGCACCCCTCGCACTCCTCACATCCCTCCAATTCCCCGCACCTTTCGCACTCCTCACAGCCCTCCAATTCCCCGCACTTTTCGCACTTCCCACACCCCTCCAATTTCCCACACCCCTCCAATTACCCACACCCTTTCCACTTCCCATACCCCTCCAATTCCCCACACCCCTCAATTCTCCACTCCGTCCAATTCCCCACACCCCTCCCACTCCCCACACACCTACAATTCTCTACATACCTCCCACTCCCCACACCCCTCCAATTACCCACACGCTTTCCACTTCCCACACCCCTCCAATTACCCACACCCTTTCCACTTCCCATACCCCTCCAATTCCCCACACCCCTCAATTCTCCACTCCGTCCAATTCCCCACACCCCTCCCACTCCCCACACCCCAACAATTCTCTACATACCTCCCACTCCCCACACCCCTCCAATTCCACACACCGTCCAATTCCCCACACCCCACCCACTCCACACACCTCTAGAATTCCCCACTCCCCTGCCACTCCCCACACCCCCCAATTCCCCCCACTACTTCCACTCCCCACACCCCTACAATTCCCCACATCTCTCACACTCCCCACACCCCTCCAATTCCCCATGTCCCTTCCATTCCCCACACCCCTCCAATTACCTACACCCCTCCAATTCCCCACAACCCTCCAATTCCCCGCACCCCTCGCACTCCCCACACCCCTCCAATTACCTACACCCCTCCAATTCCCCACAACCCTCCAATTCCCCGCACCCCTCGCACTCCTCACAGCCCTCCAATTCCCCGCACCTTTCGCACTCCTCACAGCCCTCCAATTCCCCGCACCTTTCGCACTTCCCACACCCCTCCAATTTCCCACACCCCTCCAATTACCCACACCCTTTCCACTTCCCATACCCCTCCAATTCCCCACACCCCTCAATTCTCCACTCCGTCCAATTCCCCACACCCCTCCCACTCCCCACACACCTACAATTCTCTACATACCTCCCACTCCCCACACCCCTCCAATTACCCACACGCTTTCCACTTCCCACACCCCTCCAATTTCCCACACCCCTCCAATTACCCACACCCTTTCCACTTCCCATACCCCTCCAATTCCCCACACCCCTCAATTCTCCACTCCGTCCAATTCCCCACACCCCTCCCACTCCTCACACCCCTACAATTCTCTACATACCTCCCACTCCCCACACCCCTCCAATTACCCACACGCTTTCCACTTCCCACACCCCTCCAATTTCCCACACCCCTCCAATTACCCACACCCTTTCCACTTCCCATACCCCTCCAATTCCCCACACCCCTCAATTCTCCACTCCGTCCAATTCCCCACACCCCTCCCACTCCCCACACCCCTACAATTCTCTACATACCTCCCACTCCCCACACCCCTCCAATTCCACACACCGTCCAATTCCCCACACCCCACCCACTCCACACACCTCTAGAATTCCCCACTCCCCTGCCACTCCCCACACCCCCCAATTCCCCCCACTACTTCCACTCCCCACACCCCTACAATTCCCCACATCTCTCACACTCCCCACACCCCTCCAATTCCCCATGTCCCTTCCATTCCCCACAACGCTCCAATTCCCCACGCCCCACTGATTCCCCACACTCCTCCAACTCTCCACACCCCTGCCACTCCCCAACCACCCTCCTACTCCCCACACCCCTCCCGCTCCTCACACCCCTCTAATTGCCCACACTCCTCCAATTCCTCACACCCCACAATTCCCCACACCCCTCCCACTCCCCACACCCCGCCAATTCCCCACACCCCTCTAATTCCCTGTAGCCCCCAATTCCCCACACCTCTCCAATTCCCCACACCCCTACAATTCCCCACCCCCTCCCACTCCACACTCCCCTACAATTCCCCACACCACCCAATTCCCCACACTCTGCCACTCCCCACACCCCACCAATTCCCCACACGCCTCCCACTCCCCACACCCCTCCAATTTCCCACACCGTCCAATTTCCCATATCCCTCCCACTCCACACACCCCTGCAATTCCCCACTCCCCACACCCCCTAATTCCACACACCACTCCCACTCCCCACACTCCTACAATTCCCCACACCCCTCACACTCCCCACACACGAACTCACCACACACCTGCAATTCCCCACACCCCTCCAATTCCCCATGCCCCTCCTGCTCCCCACAGCCCTGCAATTCCCCACACCCCTGCAATTCCCCACACCCCTCCCGCTCCCCACACCACTCCCACTCCCCACACCACTCCCACTCCCCACACCCTTCCAATTCCACACTCCACTCCAATTCCCCACACCCCTCCCACTCCCCACACCCCTACAATTCTCTACATACCTCCCACTCCCCACACCCCTCCAATTCCACACACCGTCCAATTCCCCACACCCCACCCACTCCACACACCTCTAGAATTCCCCACTCCCCTGCCACTCCCCACACCCCCCAATTCCCCCCACTACTTCCACTCCACACACCCCTACAATTCCCTACATCTCTCACACTCCCCACACCCCTCCAATTCCCCATGTCCCTTCCATTCCCCACAACGCTCCAATTCCCCACGCCCCACTGATTCCCCACACTCCTCCAACTCTCCACACCCCTGCCACTCCCCAACCACCCTCCGACTCCCCACACCCCACCCGCTCCTCACACCCCTCTAATTGCCCACACTCCTCCAATTCCTCACACCCCACAATTCCCCACACCCCTGCCACTCCCTACACCCCTCCAGTTCCCCACACCCCTGCCACTGTCCACACCCCTCTAATTCCCCACAACGCTCCAATTCCCCATGCCCCACTGATTCCCCACACTCCTCCAACTCTCCACACCCCTGCCACTCCCCCACCACTCTCAGACTACCCACACCCCTCCCGCTCCTCACACACCTCCAATTCCTCACACCCCACAGTTTCCCACACCCCTGCTACTCCCTACACCCCTCCAATTCCCCAGTCCCCTCCAGTTCCCCACACCCCTGCCACTCTCCACATCCCTCCAATTTCCCACACCCTTTCCACTCCCCACACCCCTCCAACTCTCCACTCCCCTGCCACTCCCCACCACTCTCAGACTACCCACACCCATCCCGATCCTCACACCCCTCCAATTGCCCACACTCCTCCAATTCCTCACACCCCTGCCACTCCCTACACCCCTCCAGTTCCCCACATCCCCCAATCACCCACGCCCCGCCACTCTCCGCACCCCTCCAATTCCCAACACCCCACTGATTCCCCACACCCCACTCTTTCCCCACACTCCACTGATTCCCCACACCCCTCTAACTCTCCACACCCCTGCCACTCCCCCACCACCCTCCGACTCTCCACAACCCTCCTGCTCCTCACACACCTCCAATTCCTCACACCCCACAGTTTCCCACACCTCTGCTACTCCCTACACCCCTCGAATTCCCCACACCCCCCAATTCCCCACACCCCTGCCACTCTCCACACCCCTCCAATTTCCCACACCCTTTCCATTCCCCACACCCCTCCAATTCTGCACATCCCTCCAATTCCACACACCCTTCCCACTCGTCACAACTCTCTATTTCCCCACGTCCCTCCAACTCAGCACAACCTTCCAACTTGCCATAACACTCTCATTCGCCACACCTCTCCAATTCCCCACACCCCTCCAACTCTCCACACCCCTGCCACTCCCCCACCACACTCCGACTCCCCACACCGCTCCCGCAACCGCAACTCACACCGCTCCAATTGCCCACACCCATCCAATTCCCCACACCACTCTAACTCCCCACACCCCTCCAACTCCCCATACTCTTCCAATTCCCCACACCCCTCCAATTCCCCACTCCACTCCAATTCCCCACACTCCTTCCAGTCCCCACACCCCTCCAATTCTCCACACCCCTCAAATTTCACACACCCCTTCAATTCCCTACACCCTTCCCACTCCCCACACCCCTCCAATTCCCCACTCCACTCCAATTCCCCGCACCCCTCCCACTCCCCACATCACTGCAATTCCACACACCCCTCCAATTCCACGTACCCTTCCCACTCCCTACTTCCCTCCAGTTCCCCACACCCCTTCGATTCCCCACACCGTCCCACTCCACACACCCTTTCAATTCCCCACACCCCTCCCACTCCCCACACAGCTCCAACTCCACACACCCCTCCAATTCCTCACGGCCCTCCCGCTCCCCACAACCCTGCAATTTCCCATACCCCTGCAATTCCCAACACCCCTCCCAATCCCCACACCCCTCACATTCCCCAAACTACTCCAATTGCCCACAGCCTTTCCAATTGCCCACACCCCTCCAATTCCCCACACCCCACCAATTCCCTACACAATCCCAATTCCCCAGCCCCTCCGCGCACTGTTTCCCCACACCCCTGCCACTCCCCCACCACTCTCCGACTCCCCACACCCCTCCCGCTCCTCTCACTCCTCCAATGGCCCACATCCCTCCAATTCCCCACACCCCCCAATTCCCCACACCCCGCCACTCCCCACACCTTTCCAATTCCCCACACCCCTGCCACTCCCCACACCTTTCCAATTCCCCACACCCCTGCCACACCCCACCACCCTCCGACACTCCACACCCCTCCCGCTCCTCACACTCCTCCAATTATCCACACCCCTCAATTCCCCACACCCCTCCTACTCCACACACCCCTCCTACTTGCCATAACACTCCCATTCACCACACCCCTCCAATTCCCCACACCACTCCAATTGCCCACACCGCTCCAATTCCCCACACCCTGCCACTCCCCACACACCTCCAATTCCCCACACCCTTCCCACTCCCCACACCCCTCCTACTCTCCACACCCCTCCAATTCCCCACACCCCTCCCACTCCCCACACCCCTCCAATTACCTACACCCCTCCAATTACTTACACACCTCCAATTCCCCACAGCCCTCCAATTACCCACACCCTTTCCACTTCCCATACCCCTCCAATTCCCCACTCCTCTCAATTCTCCACTCTGTCCAATTCCCCACACCCCTCCCACTCCCCACACCCCTACAATTCTCTACATAACTCCCACTCCCCACACCCCTCCAATTACACACACTGCCCAATTCCCCACACCCCACCTACTCCCCACACCCCTAGAATTCCCCACTCTCCTCCCACTCCCCACACCCCTACAATTCCCCACATCCCTTACACTCCCCACACCTCTCCAATTCCCCATATCCCTTCCATTCCCCACACCCCTCCAATTCCCCACGCCCCACTGATTCCCCACACCCCTCCAACTTTCCACACCCCTACCACTCCCCCACCACCCTCCGACTCCCCACACTCCTCCCCTCTCCTCACACCTCTCCAATTGCCCACACTCCTCCAATTCCTCACACCCCACAATTCCCCACACCCCTGCCGCTCCCTACACCCTTCCAATTCCCCACGCCCCATTGATTCCCTACACCCCTCCAACTCTCTACACCCCTGCCACTCCCCCACCACCCTACGACTCACCACAACCCTCCCGCTCCTCACACCCCTCCAATTCCTCACACCCTACAATTCCCCACACCCCTGCCACTCCCTACACCCCTCCAATTCCCCACACCCCTCTCACTCCCCAAACCCATCCAATTTCCCACACCCTTTCCACTCTGCACACCCCTCCAATTCCCCACTCCACTCCAATTCCCCGCAAACCTCCCACTCCCCACAACTCTCCAATTCCTCACACCCCTCCAATTCCCCACTCTCCTCTTACTCCCGACACCGTCCGATTCCACACATCCCTCCAATTCCACATACCCCCCAACTCCCCACACCCCTGCCACTCTCCACACCCCTCCAATTCCCCAAACCCCTCCAATTCCCCACGCCCCACTGATTCCCCACACGCCTCCAACTCTCCACACCCCTGCAACTCCCCCACCACCCTACGACTCACCACAACCCTCCCGCTCCTCACACCCCTCCAATTCCTCACACCCCACAATTCCCCACACCCCTGCCACTCCCTACACCCCTCCAATTTCCCACACCCCTACAATTCCCCACATCCCTACAATTCCACACACCCTTCCCACTCGTCACACCTCTCCATTTCCCCACATCCCTCCAGCTCACCACAACCCTCCAACTTGCCATAACACTCCCATTCACCACAACCCTCCAATTCCCCACTCCACTCCAATTCCCTGCAACCCTCCCACTCCCCACACCACTGCAATTCGCCACAGCCCTCCAATTCCCCACACCCGTCCCACTCCCCACAACTCTCCAATTCCTCACACCCCTCCAATTCCCCACTCTCCTCTTACTCCCGACACCGTCCGATTCCACACACCCCTCCAATTCCACATACCCTTCCCACTCCCTACTTCCCTCCAGTTCCCCACACCCCTTTGATTCCCCACACCATCCCACTCCACACACCCCTTCAATTCCCCACACCCCTCCCACTCCCCACACAGCTCCCACTCCACACACCCCTCCAATTCCCCACAGCCTTTCCAATTCCCCACACCCCACCAATTCCCCACACAACCCCGATTCCCCAGCCCTTCCAATTCCCCACTCCCCTCCCACTCGCCACACCCCTCCAATTCCCCACACCCCTCCAACTTGCCTTGTCCCTCCCATTCCCCACTTCCCTCCAATTCCCCACGCGCCACTGCTTCCCCATATCCCTCCAAGTCTCCACACCCCTGCCACTCCCCCACCACTCTCCGACTCCCCCACCCCTTCTGCTCCTCTCACCCCTCCAATTGTCCACATCCCTCCAATTCCCCACACCCTCCAATTCACCACACCCCTGCCACTCCCCACACCCCTCCAATTCCGCACACCCTTCCCACTCCCCACACCCCTCCAATTTCCCACATCCCTCCCACTCCCCACACCCCTTCCACTCCCCACATCCCTTCAATTCCCCACACCCTTTCCACTCGTAAAACTTCTCCATTTCTCCACGTTCCTCCAACTTGCCATGTCCCTCCCATTCCCCACTCCCCTCCCATTCCCCACGCGCCACTGTTTCCCCACACCCCTCCAACTCTCCACACCCCTGCCACTCCCCCACCACTCTCCGACTCCCCACACCCCTCCCGCTCCTCTCACCCCTCCAATTGCCCACATCCCTCCAATTCCCCACACCCCCCAATTCCCCACTCCCCACACCCCTCCAATTCCGCACACCCTTCCCACTCCCCACACCCCTCCAATTCCCCACTCCACTCCAATTCCCCGCAACCCTCCCACTCCCCACACCACTGCAATTTGCCACAGCCCTCCAATTCCCCACACCCATCCCACTCCCCACAACTCTCCAATTCCTCACACCCCTCCAATTCTCCACTCTCCTCTTACTCCCGACACCGTCCGATTCCACACACCCCTCCAATTCCACATAACCCCCAATTCCCCACACCCCTGCCACTCTCCACATCCCTCCAATTCCCCAAACCCCTCCAATTCCCCACGCCCCACTGACTCCCCACACACCTCCAACTCTCCACACCCCTGCCACTCCCCCACCACCCTACGACTCACCACAACCCTCCCGCTCCTCACACCCCTCCAATTCCTCACACCCCACAATTCCCCACACCCCTGCCACTCCCTACACCCCTCCAATTTCCCACACCCTTTCCACTCCGCACACCCCTCCAATTCCCCACATCCCTACAATTCCACACACCCGTCCCACTCCCCACAACTCTCCAATTCCTCACACCCCTCCAATTCCCCACTCTCCTCTTACTCCCGACACCGTCCGATTCCACACACCCCTCCAATTCCACATACCCTTCCCACTGCCTACTTCCCTCCAGTTCCCCACACCCCTTAGATTCCCCACACCATCCCACTCCACACACCCCTTCAATTCCCCAAACCCCTCCCACTCCCCACACAGCTCCCACTCAACACACGCCTCCAAGTCCCCACACCCCTCCAATTCCCCACGCCCCTCCCGCTCCCCACAGCCCTGCAATTTCCCGCACCCCTGCAATTCCCAACACCCCTCCCAATCCGCACACCTCTCGCACTCCCCACACTACTCCAATTGCCCACAGCCTTTCCAATTCCCCACACCCCACCAATTCCCCACACAACCCCAATTCCCCAGCCCCTCCAATTCCCCACTCCCTTCCCACTCACCACACCCCTCCAATTCCCCACACCCCTTCAACTTGCCTTGTCCCTCCCATTCCCCACTTTCCTCCAATTCCCCACGCGCCACTGTTTCCCCACATCCCTCCAAGTCTCCACACCCCTGCCACTCCCCCACCACTCTCCGACTCCCCCACACCTTCCGCTCCTCTCACCCCTCCAATTGCCCACATCCCTCCAATTCCCCACACCCCCCAATTTCCCACACCCCTGCCACTCCCCACACCCCTCCAATTCCACACACCCTTCCCACTCCCCACACCCCTCCAATTTCCCACATCCCTCTCACTCCCCACACCCCTTCCACTCCCCACACCCCTTCAATTCCCCACACCCTTTCCACTCGTAAAACCTCTCCATTTCTCCACATTCCTCCAACTTGCCATGTCCCTCCCATTCCCCACTCCCCTCCAATTCCGCATGCGCCACTGTTTCCCCACACCCCTCCAACTCTCCACACCCCTGGCACTCCCCCACCACTCTCTGACTCCCCACACCCCTCCCGCTCCTCTCACCCCTCCAATTGCCCACATCCCTCCAATTCCCCACACCCCCCAATTCCCCACACCCCTTCCACTCCCCACACCCCTTCAATTCCCCACACCCTTTCCACTCGTAAAACCTCTCCATTTCTTCACGTTCCTCCAACTTGCCATGTCCCTCCCGTTCTCCACTCCCCTCCAATTCCCCACGCACCACTGTTTCCCCACACCCTCCAATTCCCCACATCCCTGCCACTCCCCCACCACCCTCCGACTCCCCACACCTCTCCCGCTCCTCACACTCCTCCAATTGCCCACACCCCTCAATTCCCCACACCCCTGCCACTCCCCACACCACTCCAATTCCCCACACCCCTCCAATTCCCCACACTCCTGCCACTCCCCCACAACCTCCAATTCCCCACATCCCTCCCACTCCCCACACCCTTTCCACTCGTCACACCTCTCCGTTTTCCCCACGTCCCTCCAACTCGCCATATCCCTCCCATTCCCCACACCCCTCCAATTCCCCATGCCCCTCTGATTCCCCACACCCCTCCAACTCTCCACACCCCTGCCACTCCCCCACCACCCTCTGACTCCCCACACCCCTCCCGCTCCTCACAACCCTCCAATTGCCCACACTCCTCCAATTCGCCACACCCCAACAATTTCCCACACCCCTCCAATTCCCCACACCCCTCCAATTCCCCAAACCCCTGCAATTCCCCACACCCCTCCCAATCCCCATACCCCTCCAATTCCACACACCGTCCAATTCCCCACACCCCTCCCACTCCACACACCCCTAGATTTCCCCACTCCCCTGCCATACCTCACACCCCCCAATTCCCCACACCACTCCCACTCGCCACACTCCTACAATTCCCCACATCCCTCACACTCCCCACACCCCTCCAATTCCCCACACCCCCCAATTCCCCACACCCATGCCAATCCCCACACCCCTCCAATTCCTCACACCCTTCCCACTCGCCACACATCTCCATTTCCACACACACCTCCAACTCTCCACATCCTTCCAACTCTCCACACCCCTGCCACTCCCCCACCACCCTTCAACTCCCCACACCCTTCCCCTCCTCACACGCTTTCAATTCCTCACACCCCTCCAATTCCCCACTCCCCACACCCCTCCAATTTCCCACACCCCTCCAATTTCCCACGCCCCACTGATTCCCCACACCCTTCCCACTCCCCACACCCCTCGAATTCCCCACACCCTTCCAATTCCACACACCGTCCAATTCCCCACATCCCTCACACTCCCCACACCCCTCCAATTCCCCACACCCCCCAATTCCCCACACCTCTCCAAATCCTCACACCCTTCCCACTCGCCACACCTCTCCATTTCCCCACACACCTCTAACTCTCCACATCCTTCCAACTCTCCACACCCCTGCCACTCCCCCACCACCCTTAGACTCCCCACACCCTTCTCCTCCTCACACACACGCCTCCAATTCCCCACACCCCTCCAATTCCCCACTCCCCTCCTGTTCCCCACACCCCTCCAATTCCCCACACCCCTGCCACTCCCCCACTACCATCCGACTCCCCACACCTCTCCAATTGCCCACACCCCTCCAATTCCCCACTCCCCACACCACTCCAATTCCTCACACCCTTCCCACTCGCCACACATCTCCATTTCTCCACACACCTCAAACTCTCCACACCCCTCCAACTCTCCACTCCCCCACCACCCTCCGACTCCCCACACCCCTCCCGCTCCTCACACCCCTCCAATTCCCCACACCCCTCTAACTCACCACAACCCTCCATCTCCCCACACCCCTCCAATTCCCCACACCCTCAAACTCCCCACACCCATCCAATTCACCACAACCCTCCAATTCCGCACTCCACTCCAATTCCTCACATCCCTCCCACACCCTTCCAATTCCCCTCTCCACTCCAATTCCCCACACCCCTTCAACTCCCCACACCCCTCCAATTCCCCAATCCCCCCCACACCACACACCCCTTCAATTCCCCACACCCCTCCCACTCCCGACACCCCTCCCACTCTCCACACCCCTCCAATTCCCCACTCCATTCCAATTCACCGCACCCCTCCCACTCCCCACACCACTGCAGTTCGCAACAGCCTTCCAATTCTCCACAGCCCTCCAATTCCCCAGATTCCTCCCACTCCCCACAACTCTCCAATTCCGCACACACCTTCAATTCCCCACTCCCCTCTCACTCCTCACACCGTCCGATTCCCCACACCCCTCCAATTCCACACACCCTTCCCACTCCCTACTTCCCTCCAGTTCCCCACATCCCATTGATTCCCCAGACCCCTCCCACTCCGCACACACCTCCAACTCCCCACACACTTCCAATTCCAAACGCCCCTCCCGCTACCCACAGCCCTTCAATTTCCCACACCCCTGCAATTTCCCATACCCCTCCCCCTCCCACTCCCCACATCCCTCCAATTCTGCACATCCATCCCACTCCCCACACCCCTCCAATTTCCCACAACCCTCCAATTACCTACACCCCTCCAATTCCCCACAGCCCTCCAATTCCCCGCATCCCTCGCACTCCCCACACCCCTCCAATTCCCAGCACCCCTCGCACTCCCCACAGCCCTCCAATTCCCCGCACCCCTCGCACTTCCCACACCCCTCCAATTTCCCACACCCCTCCAATTACCCACACCCTTTCCACTTCCCATACCCCTCCAATTCCCCACACCCCTCAATTCTCCACTCCGTCCAATTCCCCACACCCCTCCCACTCCCCACACACCTACAATTCTCCACATACCTCCCACTCCCCACACCCCTCCAATTCCACACCCCTCCAATTCCCCACACCCCTCCAATTCCCCACACCCCTCCAATTCCCCACACCCCACTGATTCCCCACACCCCTCCAACTCTCCACAACCCTGCCACTCCCCCAGCACCCTCCGACTACCCACATCCCTCCCGCTCCTCACACCCCTCCAATTGCCCACACTCCTCCAATTCCTCACACCCCTCTAACTCTCCACACCCCTCCAATTCCCCAAACCCTTCCCACACCCCACAACTCTCCCACTCCCCACACCCTTTCCACTCTCCACACCCCTCCAATTCCCCACATCCCTCCAATTCCACACACCCTTCCCACTCGTCACACCTCTCCATTTTCCCACGTCCCTCCAACTCGCCACAACCGTCCAACTTGCCATAACACTCCCATTCGCCACACCCCTCCAACTCTCCACACCCCTGCCACTCCCCCACCACCCTCCGACTCCCCACACCCCTCCCACTCCTCACACCCCTCCAATTGCCCACACTCCTCCAATTCCCCACACCCCTCTAACTCTCCACACCCCTCCAACTCCCCATACCCTTCCAATTCCCACACACCTCCAATTCCACAATCCACTCCAATTCCCCACACCCCTTCCAGTCCCCACACCTCTCCAATTCCCCACACCCCTCCAATATCACACACCCCTTCAATTCCCCACAACCCGCCCACTCCCCACACCCCTCCAATTCCCCACTCCACTCCAATTACCTGCACCCCTCCCACTCCCCACACCACTGCAATTCGCCACAGCCCTCCAATTCCCCACACCCGTCCCACTCCCCACAACTCTCCAATTCCACACACCCCTCCAATTCCCCACTCCCCTCTTACTCCCGACACCGTCCGATTCCACGCACCCCTCCAATTCCCCACTCCACTCCAATTACCTGCACCCCTCCCATTCCCCACACCACTGCAATTCGCCACAGCCCTCCAATTCTCCACACCCGTCCCACTCCTCACAACTCTCCAATTCCGCACACCCCTCCAATTCCCCACTCCCCTCTTACTCCCGACACCGTCCGATTCCACACACCCCTCCAATTCCACATACCCTTCCCACTCCCTACTTCCCTCCAATTCCGCACACCCCTCCCACTCCCCACACCCCTCCTATTTCCCACACTCCTCCAATTACCTACACCCCTCCAATTCCCCACAGCCCTCCAATTCCCCGCACCCTTCGCACTTCCCACAGCCCTCCAATTTCCCGCACTCCTCCAATTACCCACACCCTTTCCACTTCCCATACCCCTCCAATTACCCACACCCCTCCCACTCCCCACACCCCTCCAATTTCCCACACTCCTCCAATTACCTACACCCCTCCAATTCCCCACAGCCCTCCAATTCCCCGCACCCCTCGCACTTCCCACACCCCTCCAATTCCCCGCACCCCTCGCACTTCCCACACCCCTCCAATTTCCAACACCCCTCCAATTACGCACACCCTTTCCACTTCCCATACCCCTCCAATTCCCCACACGCCTCAATTCTCCACTCCGTCCAATTCCCCACACCCCTCCCACTCACCACACCCCTACAATTCTCTACATACCTCCCACTCCCCACACCACTCCAATTCCACACACCCCAACCACTCCACACACCCCTAGAATTCCCCACTCTCCTCCCACTCCCCACACACCCCAATTCCCCATACCACTCCCACTCCTCACACCCCTACAATTCCCCACATCCCTCACACTCCCCACAACCCTCCAATTCCCCATATCCCTTTCATTCCCCACACTCCTCCAATTCCCCACGCCCCTCCAACTCTCCACACCCCTGCCATTCCCCCACCACCCTCCGACTCCCCACACCGCTCCCGCTCCTCACACCCCTCCAATTGCCCACATTCCTCCAATTCCTCACACCCCACAATTCCCCCCACCCCTGCCACTCCCTACACCCCTCCAGTTCCCGACATCCCCCAATTCCCCACACCCCACTGATTCCCCACACCCCTGCCACTCCCTACACCCCTCCAGTTCCCCACATCCCCCAATTCCCCACACCCCACTGATTCCCCACACCCCTCCAACTCTCCACACCCCTACCACTCCCCCACCACCCTCCGACTCCCCACACCCCTCCAATTGCCCACACTCCTCCAATTCCCCACACCCCTCTAACTCCCCAAACCCCTTCAACTCCCTACACCCCACCAATTCCCCACTCCACTCCACTCCACTTTCCCACACCCCTCCAATTCCCCTCTCCACTCCAATTTGCCACACCCTTTCACTCCCCACACCCCTCCAATTCCCCACACCCCTACCACTCAGCACAACTTTCCAATTCTTCACAGCCCTCCAATTCCCCACACCCCTCCCACTCCCCACAACTCTCCAATTCCGCACACCCCTCCAATTCCCCACTCCCCTCTTACTCCCGACACCGTCCAATTCCCCACACCCCCCAATTCCACACATCCTTCCCACTCCCTACTTCCCTCCAGTTCCCCACACCCCTTGGATTCCCCACACCCGTCCCACTCCACACACCCTTTCAATTCCCCACACCCCTCCAATTCCCCACACCCCTCCCACTCCCCACAACTCTCCAATTCCGCACACCCCTCCAATTCCCCACTCCCCTCTTACTCCCGACACCGTCCGATTCCCCACACACGCTTCCCACTCCCTACTTCCCTCCAGTTCCCCACACCCCTTGGATTCCCCACACCCGTGCCACTCCACACACCCCTTCAATTCCTCACACCCCTCCAATTCCCCACACCCCTCCAACTCCCCACACCCCTCCAATTCCCCACACCCCTCCAACTCTCCACAACCCTGCCAATTCCCCACACCCCTGCCACTCCCACATCCACCTCCCAATCCCCACACCCCTCCAATTTCCCACACCCCTCCCACACCCTTCCCACTCCTCACACCCTTCCAGTTCGCCACATCCCTCCAACTCCCCACACCCCTCCAATTCTCCACACCCCTCCAACTCCCCACACCCCTCCAACTCGCCACACCCCTCCAATTCCCCACACCCCACCAACTCGCCATATCCCTCCCATTCCCCACACCCCTCCATTTCCCCACACCCCTCCAATTTCCCACAGCCCTCCAATTCCCCACAACTCTCCAATTCCCCACACCCTCCAATTCACCACATTCTTCCCACTCCTTACATCCATCCAGTTCCCCACACCCCTCCGATTCCTCACACCCCTCCCACTCCACACACCCCTTCAATTCCCCACACCCCCAATTCCCCAGCCCCTCCAACTCCCCACACCACTCCAACTCCCCACACCTCTCCAATTTCCCTCGCCCCTTCCGCTCCCCACAGCCTTGCAATTCCCCACACCCCTCGCAATTCCCATACCCCCGCAATTCCCCACCCCCCCAATTCCCCACACAAATCTAATTCCCCACTCAGCACACCCCTCCAATTCCCCAGATTGTCCAATTCCCCACACCCCTCCCACTCCCCACACCCCTACAATTCCCTACACCCCTCCCACTCCCCACACCCCTCCAATTCCCCACATCCCTCCCGCTCCCCATACCCCTCCAATTCCCCACACCCCCCAATTCCCCACACCTCTCCCACTCCCCACACCCCCCAATTCCCCACACCTCTCCCACTCCCCACACCCCCCAATTCCCCACACCTCTCCCACTCCCCACACCCCTCCAATTCCCCACACCCCTCCCACTCCCACACCCCTACAATTCCCCACAACTCTCCCACTCCCCCACACCCCACACACCCCTTCAATTCCCCACACCCCCAATTCCCCAGCCCCTCCAACTCGCCACACCACTCCAACTCCCCACACCTCTCCAATTTCCCTCGCCCCTTCCGCTCCCCACAGCCTTGCAATTCCCCACACCCCTCGCAATTCCCATACCCCCCCAATTCCCCACACCCCCCCAATTCCCCACACAACTCCAATTCCCCACACAAATCTAATTCCCCACTCAGCACACCCCTCCAATTCCCCACATTGTCCAATTCCCCACACCCCTCCCACTCCCCACACCCCTACAATTCCCTACACCCCTCCCACTCCCCACACCCCAATTCCTCACACCCCTCCCACTCCCCACACCCCTCCAATTCCCCACATCCCTCCCACTCCCAACACCCCTCCAATTCCCCACACTCCCCAATTCCCCACACCTCTCCCACTCCCCACACCCCCCAATTCCCCACACCGTCAAATTCCCCACACCCCTCCCACTCACCACACCCCAATTCCTCACACCCCTCCCACTCCCCACACCCCTCCAATTCCCCACATCCCTCCCACTCCCCACACCCCTCCAATTCCCCACACCCCCCAATTCCCCACACCCCTCCCACTCCCACTCCCACACCCCTACAATTCCCCACACCCCTACAATTCCCCACACCTCTCCCACTCCCCCACACCCCACACACCCCTTCAATTCCCCACACCCCCAATTCCCCAGCCCCTCCATCTCCCCACACCACTCCAACTCCCCACACCTCTCCAATTTCCCTCGCCCCTTCCGCTCCCCACAGTCTTGCAATTCCTCACACCCCTCGCAATTCCCATACCCCCCCAATTCCCCACACCCCCCCAATTCCCCACAACTCCAATTCCCCACACAAATCTAATTCCCCACTCAGCACACCCCTCCAATTCCCCACATTGTCCAATTCCCCACACCCCTCCCACTCCCCACACCCCTACAATTCCTTACACCCCTCCCACTCCCCACACCCCTCCAACTTCCCACACCCCAATTCCTCACACCCCTCCAATTCCCCACATCCCTCCCACTCCCCACACCCCCCAATTCCCCACACCGTCCAATTCCCCACACCCCTCCCACTCACCACACCCCAATTCCTCACACCCCGCCCACTCCCCACACCCCTCCAATTCCCCACATCCCTCCCACTCCCCACACCCCTCCCACTCCCCACACCCCTCCAATTCCCCACACCCCCCAATTCCCCACACCTTTCCCACACCCCACACCCCCCAATTCCCCACACCTTTCCCACTCCCCACACCCCCCAATTCCCCACACCGTCCAATTCCCCACACCCCTCCCACTCCCCACACCCCACACCCCACACCCCCACACCCCCACAATTCCTTACACCGCTCCAACTCCCCACACCCCTACAATTCCCCACACCCCTCCCACTCCCCACACCCCTCCAATTCCCCACACCCCTCCAATTCCCCACACCTCTCCCACTCCCCACACCCCCAATTCCCCACACCCCCCAATTCCCCACACCTCTCCCACTCCCCACACCCCCCAATTCCCCACACCTCTCCCACTCCCCACACCCCCGCCACTCCCCACACCCCTCCAATTCCCCAACCCCTCCCACTCCCACTCCCACATCCCTACAATTCCCCACACCTCTCCCACTCCCCCACTCCCCCACACCCCTCACACTCCTCCAATTGCCCACACTCCTCCAATTCCCCACACCCCTCCCACTCCACAGACCCCTTCAATTCCCCACACCCCACTGATTCTCCACACCCCTCCAACTCTCCACACCCCTACCACTCCCCCACCACCCTCCGACTCCCCACACCCCTCCAATTGCCCACACTCCTCCAATTCCCCACAGCCCTCTAACTCCCCAAACCCCTTCAACTCCCCACACCCCTCCAATTCCCCACTCCACTCCACTCCACTTTCCCACACCCCTCCAATTCCCCTCTCCACTCCAATTTGCCACACCCTTTCACTCCCCACACCCCTCCAATTCCCACACCCCTACCACTCAGCACAACTTTCCAATTCTCCACAGCCCTCCAATTCCGCACACCCCTCCAATTCCCCACTCCCCTCTTACTCCCGACACCGTCCAATTCCCCACACACCCCAATTCCACACACCCTTCCCTCTCCCTACTTCCCTCCAGTTCCCCACACCCGTCCCACTCCACACACCCCTTCAATTCCCCACACCCCTCCAATTCCCCACACCCCTCCCACTCCCCACAACTCTCCAATTCTGCACACCCCTCCAATTCCCCACTCCCCTCTCACTCCCGACACCGTCCGATTCCCCACATCCCCCAATTCCACACACCCTTCCCTCTCCCTACTTCCCTCCAGTTCCCCACACCCGTCCCACTCCACACACCCCTACAATTCCCCACACCCCTCCAATTCCCCACACCCTTCGCACTCCCCACACTACTCCAATTGCCCACACCCTTTCCAATTCCCCACATCCCTCCAATTCCCCACACTCCCCAATTCCCCACACTGCTGCCAATTCTCCACAGCCCTCACACTCCCCACACCCCTCCCATTCCCCACATCCCTCCCATTCCCCACTTCCCTCCAATTCCCCATTCCCCACACCCCTCCAATTTCATACACCCCTCCCACTCCCCACAACCTCCCACTCCCTACACCCCTCCAACTCTCCACAACCCTGCCAATTCCCCACACCCCTGCCACTCCCCCATCCACCTCCCAATCCTCACGCCCCTCCAATTTCCCACACCCCTCCCACACCCTTCCCACTCCTCATACCCTTCCAGTTCGCCACAACCCTCCAACTCCCCACACCCCTCCAATTCTCCACACCCCTCCAACTCCCCACACCCCTCCAACTCGCCACACCCTCCAATTCCCCACACCCCTCCAACTCGCCATATCCCTCCATTTCCCCACACCCCTCCATTTCCCCACACCCCTCCAATTTCCCACAGCCCTCCAATTCCCCACAACTCTCCAATTCCCCACACCCCTCCAATTCACCACACCCTTCCCACTCCACACACCCCTTCAATTCCCCACACCCCCAATTCCCCAGCCCCTCCAACTCCCCACACCACTCCAACTCCCCACACCTCTCCAATTTCCCTCGCCCCTTCCACTCCCCACAGCCTTGCAATTCCCCACACCCCTCGCAATTCCCATACCCCCCAATTCCCCACCCCCCCAATTCCCCACACAACTCCAATTCCCCACACAAATCTAATTCCCCACTCAGCACACCCCTCCAATTCCCCACATTGTCCAATTCCCCACACCCCTCCCACTCCCCACACCCCTACAATTCCCTACACCCCTTCCACTCCCCACACCCCTCCAATTCCCCACATCCCTCCCACTCCCCACACCCCTCCAATTCCCCACACCCCTCCAATTCCCCACACCTCTCCCACTCCCCACACCTCTCCCACTCCCCACACCCCTCCAATTCCCCACACCCCTCCCACTCCCACTCCCACACCCCTACAATTCCCCACACCTCTCCCACTCCCCCACACCCCACACACCCCTTCAATTCCCCACACCCCCAATTCCCCAGCCCCTCCAACTCCCCACACCACTCCAACTCCCCACACCTCTCCAATTTCCCTCGCCCCTTCCGCTCCCCACAGTCTTGCAATTCCCCACACCCCTCGCAATTCCCATACCCCCCCAATTCCCCACACCCTCCCAATTCCCCACAACTCCAATTCCCCACACAAATCTAATTCCCCACTCAGCACACCCCTCCAATTCCCCACATTGTCCAATTCCCCACACCCCTCCCACTCCCCACACCCCTCCAACTCCCCACACCCCAATTCCTCACACCCCTCCAATTCCCCACATCCCTCCCACTCCCCACACCCCCCAATTCCCCACACCGTCCAATTCCCCACACCCCTCCCACTCACCACACCCCAATTCCTCACACCCCGCCCACTCCCCACACCCCTCCAATTCCCCACATCCCTCCCACTCCCCACACCCCTCCCACTCCCCACACCCCTCCAATTCCCCACACCCCCCAATTCCCCACACCTTTCCCACACCCCACACCCCCCAATTCCCCACACCTTTCCCACTCCCCACACCCCCCAATTCCCCACACCCCTCCCACTCCCCACACCCCACACCCCACACCCCCACACCCCCACAATTCCTTACACCGCTCCAACTCCCCACACCCCTACAATTCCCCACACCCCTCCCACTCCCCACACCCCTCCAATTCCCCACACCCCTCCAATTCCCCACACCTCTCCCACTCCCCACACCCCCCAATTCCCCACACCTCTCCCACTCCCCACACCCCCGCCACTCCCCACACCCCTCCAATTCCCCAACCCCTCCCACTCCCACTCCCACATCCCTACAATTCCCCACACCTCTCCCACTCCCCCACTCCCCCACACCCCTCACACTCCTCCAATTGCCCACACTCCTCCAATTCCCCACACCCCTCCCACTCCACACACCCCTTCAATTCCCCACACCCCACTGATTCTCCACACCCCTCCAACTCTCCACACCCCTACCACTCCCCCACCACCCTCCGACTCCCCACACCCCTCCAATTGCCCACACTCCTCCAATTCCCCACAGCCCTCTAACTCCCCAAACCCCTTCAACTCCCCACACCCCTCCAATTCCCCACTCCACTCCACTCCACTTTCCCACACCCCTCCAATTCCCCTCTCCACTCCAATTTGCCACACCCTTTCACTCCCCACACCCCTCCAATTCCCACACCCCTACCACTCAGCACAACTTTCCAATTCTCCACAGCCCTCCAATTCCGCACACCCCTCCAATTCCCCACTCCCCTCTTACTCCCGACACCGTCCAATTCCCCACACACCCCAATTCCACACACCCTTCCCTCTCCCTACTTCCCTCCAGTTCCCCACACCCGTCCCACTCCACACACCCCTTCAATTCCCCACACCCCTCCAATTCCCCACACCCCTCCCACTCCCCACAACTCTCCAATTCTGCACACCCCTCCAATTCCCCACTCCCCTCTCACTCCCGACACCGTCCGATTCCCCACACCCCCCAATTCCACACACCCTTCCCTCTCCCTACTTCCCTCCAGTTCCCCACACCCGTCCCACTCCACACACCCCTACAATTCCCCACACCCCTCCAATTCCCCACACCCTTCGCACTCCTCACACTACTCCAATTGCCCACACCCTTTCCAATTCCCCACATCCCTCCAATTCCCCACACTCCCCAATTCCCCACACTGCTGCCAATTCTCCACAGCCCTCACACTCCCCACACCCCTCCCATTCCCCACATCCCTCCCATTCCCCACTTCCCTCCAATTCCCCATTCCCCACACCCCTCCAATTTCATACACCCCTCCCACTCCCCACAACCTCCCACTCCCTACACCCCTCCAACTCTCCACAACCCTGCCAATTCCCCACACCCCTGCCACTCCCCCATCCACCTCCCAATCCTCACACCCCTCCAATTTCCCACACCCCTCCCACACCCTTCCCACTCCTCATACCCTTCCAGTTCGCCACATCCCTCCAACTCCCCACACCCCTCCAATTCTCCACACCCCTCCAACTTCCCACACCCCTCCAACTCGCCACACCCTCCAATTCCCCACACCCCTCCAACTCGCCATATCCCTCCATTTCCCCACACCCCTCCATTTCCCCACACCCCTCCAATTTCCCACAGCCCTCCAATTCCCCACAACTCTCCAATTCCCCACACCCCTCCAATTCACCACACCCTTCCCACTCCTTACATCCATCCAGTTCCCCACACCCCTCCGATTCCTCACACCCCTCCCACTCCACACACCCCTTCAATTCCCCACACCCCCAATTCCCCAGCCCCTCCAACTCCCCACACCACTCCAACTCCCCACACCTCTCCAATTTCCCTCGCCCCTTCCGCTCCCCACAGCCTTGCAATTCCCCACACCCCTCGCAATTCCCATACCCCCCAATTCCCCACCCCCCCAATTCCCCACACAACTCCAATTCCCCACACAAATCTAATTCCCCACTCAGCACACCCCTCCAATTCCCCACATTGTCCAATTCCCCACACCCCTCCCACTCCCCACACCCCTACAATTCCCTACACCCCTTCCACTCCCCACACCCCTCCAATTCCCCACATCCCTCCCACTCCCCACACCCCTCCAATTCCCCACACCCCTCCAATTCCCCACACCCCCCAATTCCCCACATCTCTCCCACTCCCCACACCCCCCAATTCCCCACACCCCTCCCACTCACCACACCCCGATTCCTCACACCCTGCCCACTCCCCACACCCCTCCAATTCCCCACATCCCTCCCACTCCCCACACCCCTCCAATTCCCCACACCTCTCCCACTCCCCACACCCCCCAATTCCCCACACCGTCCAATTCCCCACATCCCTCCCACTCCCCACACCCCCACACCCCCACAATTCCTTACACCCCTCCAACTCCCCACACCCCTCCAACTCCCCACACCCCTCCCACTCCCCACACTCCTCCAATTCCCCACACCCCCAATTCCGCACACCTCTCCCACTCCCCACACCCCCCAATTCCCTACACCCCCCAATTCCCCACACCTCTCCCACTCCCCACACCCCTCAATTTCCCACACCTCTCCCACTCCCCACACCCCCCAATTCCCCACACCTCTCCCAGTCCCCACACCCCCGCCAATCCCCACACCCCTCCCACTCCCACCTCTACAATTCCCCACACCCCTACAATTCCCCACACCCCAACAATTCCCCACACCTCTCCCACTCCCCCACTCCCCCACACTCCTCCAATTGCCCACACTCCTCCAATTCCCCACACCCCTCCCACTCCACACACCCCTTCAATTCCCCACACCCCTTCAATTTCCCACACTCCTCCATTTCCCCACACCCCTCCTACTCCCCACAGCCCTCCTACTCCCCACAGCCCTCCAATTCTCCACACCCCTCCTACTCCCCACAGCCCTCCAATACCCCACAACCCTCCAGTTCCGCACACCTCTCCCTCTGTTGGGTGTATTTAAGGCAGAACTTGATCCTTTTTTTATTGTATATGGTCGGGCAACCTTTCATTTCAGTGGCCCGAGTGGTCAGTGTTCCTCATGTATATGGAGTGTGAACGGTTACACTCTTGTTTTCAAAATCTGAACAGGCTGCTCCTGAAGCTCTGGCTGCACTTTAGACTTCAGCTCCTGATGTTTGGTTACTGCTGCTGGCCATCCAGACAACACGCTGTGACGGGTTCTGCCAAGCTAACTGGCTGCCCCTCTTTTGGAGAAGGAGCATACAATGTCTATGATTACAACGGGACCGATGAGCAGCTCAGGGGTTTTTGTGTATTGTTGACAGTGATAACCATGTTTTAGTTTGAAACTACATAGTGTGTTTTATGAAGTCCTCTATATTGTGTCTTGCTGTAATATTGTAATCATTTGATTGTCTTTGTATATAAAATTATTCCTCTTGTTCTGTTTATAACTGTGTCCAATCTTTCTAACTCTGTCTGATCTATCTAATACTCTGCCCTGTAACTCTTCCCTGATCATTCCTTCCCACCTGTGACTCTCCCCTCCCTCCAACTCTCTCAGCTTGTTGCTCTGTTGTCCAAAGGCAGACTAGACAAAGGTGTGAGAAGCAAAAAGGACATCCACTGAGCAGTAGATCTGTGGGCGAAAATCCCTTGTCAATGTAATGCTCTGGTTAAGATTCTCCAGCCTCCAACCTGAACATTCCCCAACCCCACTTTACCCATTTCTATTTCTCACCCAAGATTTACAACAAAACTACCTTGGTAGGTGTATTATTTCTGCCAGCTTCTGCCTTACAAAACATATCTCCTCTTATCTCGGCTCCATCTTGTCCAGAAATTATCCAATTTCAGGTAACCTACTTTCTCTAATCGAACTTCACAGTTCCTCATGCTCACACCCCACCCTACCCTTCAGCCTCCTGTTTTTTCCCCTCATTCTCTCACTCCATCTGCCCATCATGCCTGCATTTCTCCCACTGGGTTCCTTCCCCTCACTTATCCCATCTGCCATTTCCTGCTCTCTTATCTAGTCCCATGCTCCACCTTCCCTTCCTATGAAATTTCATCATCTAAAGCCCATTTTTACCAACACATCGCCTCCCAGCCTTTATCACTATTTCCATTTTCTCCCCTCTTCCACCTTCCTATCACACCCCTCACCTGGATCTACCTAGATCCGCCTGCCAACTGGTCTCAGTCCTTCCCCTTACCTATTTATACAGGTTACCTCCTCTCTACTCTTCTAGTCCAGGTGAAGGTCTCAATCCAAAGTGTTGACTCTTCAATTCCCTCTGTAGATGCTGCCTGACCCAATGAGCTCCTCCAGCAATTTGTTTTGCCCATCATCATCCTCTGCTTTCCAGAGCCAGTCAGACCTTTCAAGTCTCTTGCTTCACTTCACATAAACTTTCAATGCAAGACATTGGAAAGGCAGGCTATGGATCAACACCTGGAATTATGATGTTGTAGTCATTAGTGAGACTTGATTGCAGTAGGGTCTGGACTGGCAGCTCAATATTCTGGGGTTACATTGTTTTAGATGCAACAGTGCAGGAGGGGTTAGAGAAGGGGTGGCATTACTGGTCAGGGAAAATGTCACAGTCAGGGCAGATTGGAAAAATCATCCCGTGAAACATTATGGGTGGAACTGAGAAATAAGAAAGCTATGACCACGTTATTGGGACGAAATACAGACCACCCAACAGTCAGGCATTTCGAAGAGCAAATCTGTAGAGATATCGTGGACTGTTGCATGGAGCATAATAATGTTATAGCAGGTGATTTTCACTTTCCACGTATTGACCGATGGTTTGAGATGCATCTATTTTAATGCAAGAAGCATCATGAACAAAGCGGATAAGCTTAGAGCCTGGATCAGTACTTGGAGCTATGATGTTGTGGCCATTACAGAGACTTGGATGGATCAGGGGCAGGAATGGTTACTTAGAATGCCAGGCTTTAGATGTTTCAGAAAGGATAGGGAGGGAGGCAAAAGAGGTGGGGGTGTGGCACTGCTGATCAGAGATAGTGCTACAGCTGCAGAAAAGGAGGAAGACATGGAGGGATTGTCTCTGTGGGTGGAAGTTAGAAACAGGAAGAGGTCAATAACTCTACTCAGTGCTTTTATAGACACCCAATAGTAACAAGGACATCGAGGAGCCAATAGGGAGACAGATTCTGGAAAGGTGTAATAACAACAGGGTGGTGGTGGTGGAAGATTTTAATTTTCCAAATATTGATTGGCATCTCTCTAGAGTGAGGGGTTTAGATGGGGTAGAGTTTGTTGGGTGTATTCAGGAATGTTTCCTGATATAATATGTAGGTAAGCCTACAAGAGGAGAGGCTGTACTTGGTCTTGGTATTGGGAAATGAACCTGGTCGGGTTTCAGGTCTCTCAGTGGGAGAGCATTTTGGAGATAATGATCGCAATTCTATCTCCTTTGCCATAGCATTGGAAAGGGATAGGAACAGACAAGTTAGGAAAACATTTAATTGGAGTAAGGGGAAATATGAAGCTATCAAGCAGGAACTTGGAAGCATAAATTGGGAACAGATGGTCTCAGGGAGATGTACAGAAGAAATGTGGTAAATGTTTAGGGGATATTTGTGTAGAGTTGTGTATAGTTACTGAATAGGTACGTTCCAATGAGACAGGGAAAGAATGGTAGGGCTCAGAAAGCGTGGTGTATAAAGGCTGTTGAAAATCTAGTCAAGAAGAAAAGCTTACGAAGGGTTCAAAAAACTAGGTAATGATAGAGATCTAGAAAATCATAAAGCCAGCAGGAAGGAGCTTAAGAATGAAATTAGGAGAGCCAGAAGGGGTCATGATAAGGCCTTACTGGACAGGATTAAGGAAAACCCCAAGACATTCTACAAGTATGTGAAGAGTAAGAGGCTAAGACGTGAGAGAATGGGACCAATCAAGTGTGACAGTGGAAAAGTGTGTATGGAACCGGAGGAGATAACAGAGGTACTTAATGAATACTTTGCTTCAGTATTCACTATGGAAAAGGATATTGGCAGTTGTAGGGATGATTTAAAGTGGATTGAAAAATTTGAACATTTAGACATTAAGAAGGAGAATGGGCTGGAGCTTTTGAAAAGCTTAAGTTGGATAAGTCACCGGGATTGGACGAGATGTTCCCCAGGCTACTGTGGAAGGTGAGAGAGGAGATTGCTAAGCCTCTGGTAATGATCTTTGTATCATCAATGGGGACAAGAGAAGTTCCAGAGGATTGGAGGGTTGCAGATATTGTTCCCTTATTCAAGAAAGGGTGTAGATATAGCCAGGAAATTATAGAAAAGTTAGACTTACTTCAGTGGTTGGTAAGTTGATTGAAAAGATCCTGAGAGGCAGGATTTATGAACACTTGGAGAGGCATAATACGATTAGGAATAGGTGGTTTTGTCAATGGCAGGTCGTGCCTTACGAGCCAGATTGAATTTTTTGAGGATGTGACTAAACACGTTGATGAAGGTAGAGCAGTAGATGTAGTGTATAAGGATTTCTGCAAGGCAGTTGATAAGGTACCACATGCAAGGCTTATTGCGAAAGTAAGGAGGCATGGGATCCAAGGGGACCTTGCTTTGTGGATCCAGAATTGGCTTGCCCACAGAAGGCAAAGAGTGGTTGTAGATAGGTCATATTCTGCATGGAGGCCTTAAACAGGCCCTTCGGCCCATGATGCTGTGCCGAACATGTATTTACTTTGGAAATTACCTAGGGTTACCCATAGCCTTCTATTTTTCTAAACTCCACGTACCTATCCAGGAGTCTCCTAAAAGACCCTATCGTATCCACCTCCACCACCAGCACTGGCAGCCCATTTCATATGCACACTACTCTCTGCGTAAAAAACTTGTCCCTGATATCTTCTCTGTGCCTACTTCCAAGCACCTTAAAACTGTACCCTCTTGTGTTAGCCATTTCAGCCTAGGAAAAAGGCTCTGACTATCCACATGATCAATTCCACTCATTGACTGAGATGTTGGGAGGAGAAAGTGGCGGCACGATGCAGCTCTCAGCAGCCACTCCGGTGGTGATGTCTTATTTGTCAAATAGGGTGCTGTGCACAATCCTGATTTGATGGAGACTGACGTGAGAGCATGGAGGAACATCTGGAGAAACTTCTGAAATGCCTGCTTCGCTGCTGCTGCTACTGTGTGGTCCAGGATCTCCAGAGGGGAAGGCCCTGAATCCTCCGTTTTCCTTGTTGTTAGGCGGCCGGGGTGGGGTCGAAGTGCTCGGCAGAGGATGGTGCTCGGAGGGGCTGCATTGGAGGGGCTGGTCAGAGGCTCGAAGTTTTTGGATGGACTCAGAGTCGGCTGCGGTCGGGTGCTTCCAATAGTGCTGCATCGGCAAGTTGTCGGCGTTTGGAGGTTCACGGCCGGGAGAGTTTCTCCCCTCTACCGTCTGTGTGAGATGATGAGGCTATTGGGACTTTGATACTTTTTTTTTTTTACTATGTCCATGGTCTGCTCTTTATCAAATTATGGTATTGCCTTGTATTGTTGTAACTATATGTTATAATTATGTGATTTTGTCAGTTTTAGTCTTGGTTTGTCCTTTTTTTTGTGATACATTCTGGGGGAACATTGTATCATTTTTTTAATGCATGCATTTCTAAATGACAATAAACGAGGACTGAGTGTCCTCATAATCTAATCTAATCATTTTATACACCTCTATCAGGTCACCTCTTATCCTCCATCGCTCCAAGCAGAAAAGGCTGAGTTCAATCAAACTGTTTTAACAGGGCATGCTCGCCAATCCAGGCAACATACTTGTAAATCTCCTCTGCACCCTGTCTATAGTTTCCACATCCTTCCTGTAAGTGAGGTGACCAGAACTGAGCACAGTACTCCAAGAGGGGTCTGACCAGGGTCCTATACAGCTGTAACATTACTTCTCAGCTCTTGAACTCAATCCCATGGTTGATGAAGGCCAATGCACCGTATGCATTCTTAACTACAACAGTCAACCTGCACAGCAGCTTTGAGTGTCCTATGGACCCAGATCCCAAGATCCCTCTGATCCTCCACACTGCCAAGAGTCTTACCATTAATACTATATCCTGCCATCATATTTGACCTACCAAAATGAACCACCTCACACTTATCTGGGTTGAACTCCATCTGCCACTTCTCAGCCAGTTTTGCATCCTATCGATGTCCCTCCATAACCTCTGGCAGCCCTCCACACTATCCACAACACCCCCAACCTTTGTGTCCTCAGCAAATTTACTAACCCATTCCTCCACTTCCTCATCCAGGTCATTTATAAAAATCACGAAGAGAAGGGGTCCCAGAACAGATCTATATCAATGATCTGGATTATCAAGTGGTTAACTGTATCAGCAAAAATTGTGGGTGACACTAAGATTGAGGGTGTATTGGACAGCAAGGAAGGCTCTCATGAAGTTGCAGCAGGATCTGGACCAGTTGGCAAAATGGGCTGAAAAATAGTAGATGGAAATTAATGCAGACACATGCAAGGTGTTGCACTACGGTAGGGCCAACCATGATGGGTCTTCCACAATGAGTGGTAGGGCACTGAGGAGTGCAGTAGAACAAAGGGACAAAAGGATCTGGGAACACAGATCCATAGTTCATTGAAAGTGGTGGCACAGGTAGATAGGGTCATTTAGAAAGCTTTTGGCATATTGGCCCTCATAAATCAGAGTATTGAGTACAGGAGATGGGACGCTGAAGTTGTATATGACATTGGTGAGGCCTAATTTGGAATATTATCTGCAAGTTTGGTCACCTACCTACAAGAAAGATGTAAATAAGATTGAAAGGTTACAGAGAAAATTTACAAGGATGTTGCCAGGTCTGGAGGATCTGAGTTATAAGGAATGATTGAATAGGTTAGGACTTGCTACCTTGAAATATAGAAAATTGAGAAGAGATTTGACAGAGGTATACAAAATTATGAGGGGTAGAGGGCTTTTCCTACTGAGATTGGGTGGGACTACAATCGGAGGTATTGAGTTCAGAGTGAAAGATGAAAAGTTCAAGGGGAACATGAGGGGAAATTTCTTCACTCAGAGGGTCGTGAGAGTGTGGAACGAGCTGGCAGCACAAGTGGTTCATGTGAACTTGATTTCAATGTTTAAGAGAAGTTTGGATAGGTAGATGGATGGTAGAGATATGGAGAGCTATGGTCCCTGTGCAGGTTGATGGGAATAGATAGTTTAAATGGTATGGCACAGACTGGATGGGCCAAAGGGTCCATTTTGTGCTGTACTTTTCTATGATTATGGCTTTATTAACAGATCATCTGGTCACCATCAGACAGCTGCTTATGGGAGAATGGTCTGGGCACTTAGTCCATCACGTCCCCTGAATTACTTAATTTACAATTGTTCTTTGCCTGTGTTGTCTGGTGGCTGTGCAGAGACATAAAAGGCAAGTTTCCCATTATTTTTTCCATGGAAAAAATGAATTTAGTCCTTTTTAGAATTGTAACAATTTTGCTGTGGTATAAATGTAAGAAATATTACATCATTTGATTATTTTAAGCGAAGTAAGCATAGAGAAATACAGCAGCACTCAAGCAGACAATTAAATTAGCATTAACGATATGATGCATGTGGGATTCCTCTGTGTGCAATTGTGTGTGGTCTGGAGTTTCAGTTGGTGCAGGACTCTCTGCTTCTTGCCTCTTATCCATCCCACAGAACCACAGCAGAAAGGAAACCAGTTTTGATCTTTGCTTCTCCAATTCACCTGGGAGAGAGAATACAGCTTATTAGAGAAAGTTGTCCAACTGGCCAAGCACAAAAGCACAAAAGCTGATGCTCGAATCTGAAACACAAACAGAAATGCTGGACAAACTCAGCCAGCATCTGTGCAAAGAGAAGACAGTTAAAGTTTTGGGTCAAAGAACTGAGAAAGAGAGAAAACAAGTCAGTCTAAGTACAGAGAAGGTGGCGGAGGGCAGTGGCTGCAACAAAGGGAATGACAGTAATATAATCTCTTATCAAATGGACTGCTAGTGTTGTGAGGTCTGGATAAGTTTGTAAAGTCTGGCTCGCTGGAATGTGCTGAGCAGGCCAGGATATACAACTGAGGAATATTATCTACAAATGGTTTGTCCTGATACAAAGGAGCTTGCATTTCCCTTGCACCAACCACTGTCCTCCCCTTCCATCTCAGTAACTTAGCCTAGCTTGCTTCTCTATTGCAGTTTTAATGAAGGCTGTCTTCAACCTGAAATTACGAATGGTTTCCACAGAGGCTACCCGACTGGGTGAACTCTTCCTGCACTGTTGTTTGTGTTTCAATGACAAAATATCAATTCGAAGGATGCAAGTTTCTTATGACCAGACAAATCCGGTGAAAAATGCAATCCTTTAAGGCTTACAGCATAACTGACTCCACCACTGCCTGAATTCCAAAAATTATGTATTTATTGACAAACTATGAAATAAAGTGGGTGATAGAGAGTCACTTCAGTAAAAGGGATTCTTTGAGAGTACATTCCTCACTTAGATTTTCACGAGCTGCATTGTGTGCACAGTTAATGCCGAAGGAGGCCTCAAATTTCATCAGTATAGCCGCAGCAGCCATACCATTAAATTCTGATGCACTAATGCACTGCAAATGTACTCCAGGAAATCCTACTACCCCACAGGACAGGAGAGCTGGTGGAACAACAGCAAACTTAGTGCCATGAAACACATCTCCAGTAAACTCACACTTAAACCAGGCTAAAAATGATTTGGAATTTCAGAGTCAAGGTCATACTACAATGATGTAAATGGTAGAAATTGATTAGACAGCATTAGTACATTGCCTTTTAACAGAAAGATGTTATTGCAGAGTATTCCTTACCTGCGGAGATGCTGACATGGCACGTGTTGGTGATCTCCTCTGAATCAACCTTAACTTCTTCACATTGCTCTGGATGAGACAGTGGATATCTGTTACGATCCTTCTGCATTATGTGCTAAAGTAATGTGAGTGAAGCTGCTTACCAAGTAACCGTATAACCATATAACAATTACAGGACAGAAACAGGCCTTTTCGGCCCTTCTAGTTCGTGCCAAACTCATACTCTCACCTAGTCCCACCGATCTGCACTCAGCCCATAACCCTCCATTCCCTTCCTGTCTATATAGCTATCTAATTTAACATTAAACGACAACATCGAACCTGCCTCAACCACTTCTTACCTGTTGACAGGGTAAATTGGTCTCTTTTGCTGATTCCCTCATGGTTCTTGTTATCTCCTTCAGACCGTTTCTCCCCAAGACTTGGAGCACCTAATGTAAGAAACATGCAGTTGATAATTGTGGAAGTTTTCCAGTACCATAATGCTGCTTGTAAACCAAAACCATGCCTTCAGTGCTCAGCCTTTCCACCCAAGGGAAAATTACATTTTCTCAAAAATCAGGACAAAGTATTGTCTAATTTCCATCATCTGACTGAAACTGATGAAAGCTATCATCAATGGTGCTAAAACCAAGCGTCATCAGAAATTGGCTCCCTGATGCCCATTTTGAACTTCACCAGGACCACTCAGATCCAGATTTCATCACTGCCTTAGTCCAAACATAGACCAAAGTGCTAAACTCCAGAGTTTAAACATAGAAAACCTACAGGACAAAACAGGCCCTTCGGCCCACAAAGCTGTGCTGAACATGTCCTTACCTTACAACTACCTAGGCTTACCCATAGCCCTCTATTTTTCTAAGTTCCATGTACCTATCCAGGAGTCTCTTAAATGACCCTATCATTTCCACCTCCATCGCTGGCAGCCCATTCCACGCACTCACCACTCTCTGCATAAAAAACTTACCTCTGACATCTCCTCTGTACCTACTTCCAGGCGCCTTAAAACTATGCCCTCTCATGTTAGCCATTTCAGCCCTGGGAAAAATCCTATGACTATCCACACAATCAATACTTCTCATCACCTTGTACACCTCTATCAGGTGACCTCTCATCCTCCATTGCTCCAAGGAGAAAAGGGTGAGTTCACTCAACCTATTCTCATAAGGCATGCTCCCTAATCCAGGCAACATCCTTGAAAATCTCCTCTGCACCCTTTCTATGGTTTCCACATCCTTCCTGTAGTGAGGCAACCAGAACTCAGCACAGTTTAGTTGAGTTTGAAATCAAGAAGTCCTGGTCAAAACTGAAGTTAGTGGGTATCAAGGGAACAACACACCAATGATGGAGTCTGATTTAACAAGGACCATGAGTTAAGACTATAAGAGCTGAATTAGACCATTTGGCCCATTGAGACTGCTCTGCCATTCAACCCCCTCCTCAGCCCCACTTCCCAGCCTTCTCCCTGTAACCTTTAATGCCATATATAATTCAAAGACGTATCAAGCTCTGCCTTAAGTACACCCAACAACCTGACCTCCACAACTGCCTGTGGTAATAAATTCCACAAATTCACCACCCTCTGGCTAAAGAAATTTCTCTGCATTCCTGTTTCAAAGGGACACCCCTCTATCTTGAAGCTGTGCCCTCTTGTTCTAGACTCCCCCACCATGGGAAACATCCTGTCCACATCTACTCTGTCTAGGCCTTTCAACTTTTGAAAGGTTTCAATGAGATCTCCCCCCACACCCTTCCAAGTTCCAGGGAGTACAGACCCAGAGCTATCAAACATTTCTCATATGATAACCCTTTCATTCCTGGAATTATCCTTGTCAACTTCCTCTGAACCCTCTCCAATGTCAACTTATCTTTTCTTAGATGAGGAGCCTAAAACTACTCAAGGTGAGACCTCACCAGTGCCTTATAAAGCCTCAGCACCACATGCCTGTTCTTGTATTCTAGATCTCTTGAAATGGATGCAAACATTTCATTTGCCTTCCTCACCGCCAACTCTACCTGCAAGTCAATCTTTAGGTTGTTCTGTACGAGGATCCCAAGTCTCTTTGCATCTCAGATTTTTGGATTTTCTCCCTGTTTAGAAAATACTGTAGTCTGCACATTTATTTCTACTACCAAAGTGCATGATTGCATTTTCCAACATTGTATTTCATTTGTCATTCTTTTGACCATTCTCCTAATCTGTTCAAGTCCTTCTGCAGCCTATTTCCTCAACACTGTCTACCCCTCCACCAACCTTCATATCATCTGCAAACTTGGCAACAGAGTCATCTATTCCATCGTCTAAGTCATTGAAATACAGCATAAAAAGAAACTGTCCCAACACCGACCCCTGCGGACCACCACTAGTCACTGGCAGCCAATCAGAAAAGGATCATTTTATTCTCATTCACTGCCTCCTACCGATCAGCCTCTGTAATACCATGGGCTCATAACTTGATAAGCAGCCTCATGTGTGGCACCTTGTCAAAGGCCTTCTGAAAGTCCAAATATACAACATCTACTGCATCCGTTTTATCTATCCTGTTTGAAATCTGTTCAAAGAATTCTTAAAGAGTGGAGTGACATTTGCAATTTTCCAGTCCTCTGGCACCATGCCAGATCCAATGATTTTTGAAAGATCAATACTAATGCCTCCACAATCTCGACTACTACCACTTTCAAAACCCTAGGATGCAGTTCATCTGGTCCGGGTGACTTATGTACCTTTAGGTCTTTCAGCTTTTTGAGCACCTTGGCTCCTGTAATCGTAACTGCACTCACTTCTCTGCCTTCACGCCCTCCAATATCTGGCACACTGCTAGTGTCTTCCACAGTGAAGACTGATGCAAAATACTCATTTAATTCATCTGCCATCTCCTCCCCGCTCCCGTTATTATTTCTCTGGCCTCCTTTTCTAATAGTCCTATATCTATTCTCATGTCCCTTTAATTTTTTTTACATACTTGAAAGGGCTTTTACTTTTTGCGTTGTGAATGTCTAATATCAATCATCCAGTCCCAGGATTTCATCCAGTGCAGGATTTCTCAAGGCACTGTCCTGGATCCAGCCACCTGCAGCTGCTTCATCAATGCCTTTCCTTCCATCATCAGGTCAGAAGAGGGAAGTTCACTAATGACTGAACAATATTCATTTCCATTTACAATGTAGCACCACTCAGGTACGCTGACTGAGTAGAAAAGGCAGCAACTCATGGCAGTTTGGAGATTTGAGCAGCAGCAAGTGGAAGATCAGAAGTCTGAGAAGATGTAGTTAGGTTTGCAAATTCAGTGGAAAAGGCCGTGACTCGCGGCAGTTTAGTGCTTTGAACAGTGGCCAATCAACATTCAGAATTGATTGGCAAAGACCAAATTAAAGGAAGGCAGTGACAAATGGAGTGACCATTGTCAGAGCAGCCATGGTTTGAGTGGTCAGATTTAGAGTGGAGATTTTTTAGGCTTTAGCTCTTAGAAGCTTCCATGAGAGATGGAAAAAAAAAACCCATAGGTAGAGTTACTACTCTCCCCCCCCCTCCCCCCCACCCCCCATAGCAACTTGCAGCAGTTTGGAGCTTTGAGCAGCAGCAAATCAGAGATTGAAAGCCTGAGAATACATAGCTCCACTCAGGTTCCCTGATTGAGTAGAAAAGGCAGCTACTCATGGCAGTTTGGTGCTTTGAACGGTAGCCAATCAGTGATTGGAATTGATCGGCAAGACCAAATTAAAGTAAGGCAGGGACAAGCAGAGTGACTTTTGTCGGAGTGGTCCAAGTTAGAGTGGAGAGTTTTTAGGCTTTAGCTCTTCAAGGCTTCAGCTAGGACAGGCTTCAGCAAGAGAAATTTTAAAAACAGTATTGAGAGTTTTTCCCAAAGCAATTTATTGTTCTTCCTTCTTTCTGTGTTCTCAGTTAGAGCAGTAAAGATGCCAAATAGGATGTTGGAATGCTCCTCTTGCAGGATATGGGAAGGCAGGGAGACCTCCAGTGTCCTTGATGACTACAACTGTGAGAAGTCCATCCAGCTGCAGCTTCTAACACTACATATTAAGGAGTTGGAGCTGGGACTAGATGGACCCCAGATCGTTCAGAAGGCTGGGGGGGGTGGGGATGGTGTAGATAAGACATATAGAGAGGTAGTTACACCCGATGTACAGGACAATAGACAATAGGTGCAGGAGTAGGCCATTCGGCCCTTCGATCCAGCACCCCCATTCCCTGTGATCATGGCTGATCATCCACAATCAGTATCCAGTTCCTGCCTTATCCCCATAACCGTTGATCCGCTATCTTTAAGAGCTCTATCCATCTCTTTCTTGAAAACATCCAGGTACTTGGCCTCCACTGCCTTCTGAGGCAGAGCACTCCACATATCCACCACTCTCTAGGTGAAAAAGTTTTTCCTCAACTCCGTTCTAAATGGCCTACCCCTTATACTTAAACTGTGGCCTCTGGTTCTGGACTCACTCATCAGCAGGAAGATGCTTCCTGCCTCCAGCGTGTCCAATCCCTTAACAATCTTATATGTTTCAATAAGATCCCCACTCATCCTTCTAAATTCCAGTGTATACAAGCCCAGTCGCTCCAATCTTTCAACATATTACAGTCCCGCCATCCCGGGAATTAACCTCGTGAACCTACGCTGCACTCCCTCAATAGCAAGAATGTCCTTCCTCAAATTTGGAGACCAAAACTGCACACAATACTCCAGGTGTGGTCTCACCAGGGCCCTGTACAGCTGCAGAAGGACCTCTTTGCTCCTATACTCAATTCCCCTTGTTATGAAGGCCAGCATGCCATTAGCTTTCTTCACTGCCTGCTATACCTGCAAGCTTGCTTTCAGTGACTGATGTACAAGAACACCTAGATCTTGTTGTACTTCCCCTTTTCCTAACTTGACTCCATTTAGATAATAATCTGCCTTCCTGTTCTTACCACCAAAGTGGATAACCTCACATTTATCCACATCAAACTGCATCTGCCATGTAGCCGCCCACTCACCCACCTGTCCAAGTCACCCTGCATTCTCATAACATCTTCCTCACATTTCACACTGCCACCCAGCTTTGTGTCATCTGCAAGTTTGCTAATGTTACTTTTAATCCCTTCATCTAAATCATTAATGTATATTGTAAACAGCTGCGGTCCCAGCACTGAACCCTGCAGTACCCCACTGGTCACCGCCTGCCATTCTGAAAGGGACTCGTTAATCGCTACTTTTTGTTTCCTGTCAGCCAGCCAATTTTCAATCCATTTCAGTATTCTGCCCCCAATACCATGTGCCCTAATTTTGTCCACTAATCTCCTATTTATCAAATGCTTTCTGAAAGTCCAGGTACACTACATCCACTGGCTCTCCCTTGTCCATTTTCATAGTTACATATAACCATATAACAATTACAGCACAGAAACAGGCCATCTCGACCCTTCTAGTCTGTACCAAACTCTTACCCTCACCTAGTCCCACCGACCTGCACTCAGCCCATAACCCTCTATTCCTTTCCTGTCCATATAGCTGTCCAATTTAACTTTAAACGACAACATCAAACCTGCCTCAACCACTTCTGCTGCAAGCTCGTTCCACACAGCTACCACTCTGAGTAAAGAAGTTCCCTCTCATGTTACCCCTAAACTTTTGCCCTTTAACTCTCAACTCATGTCCTCTTGTTTGAATCTCCCCCACCCTCAATGGAAAATGCCTATCCACGTCAACTCTATCAACCCCCCTCATAATTTTAAACACCTCTATCAAGTCCCCCCTCAACCTTCTACACTCCAAAGAATAAAGACCTAACCTGTTCAACCCTTCTCTGTAACTTAGGAGATGAAACCCAAGCAACATTTTAGTAATCCTCCTCTGTACTCTCTCAATTTTATTGACATCTTTCCTATAATTCAGTGACCAGAACTGTACACAATACTCCAAATTTGGCCTTACCAATGCCTTATACAATTTCAACATTACATCCCAACTCCTATACTCAATGCTCTGATTTATAAAGGCCAGCATACCAAAAGCTTTCTTCACCACCCTATCCACATGAGATTCCACCTTCAGGGAACTATGCACCATTATGCCTAGATCCCTCTGTTCTACAGCATTCTTCAATGTCCTACCATTTACCATGTATGTCCTATTTTGATTAGTCCTACCAAAATGTAGCACCTCACATTTTTCAGCATTAAACTCCATCTGCCATCTTTCAGCCCACTCTTCTGGCTGGCCTAAATCTCTCTGCAAGCTTTGAAAACCTACTTCATTATCCACAACACCACCTATCTTAGTATCATCTGCATACTTACTAATCCAATTTACCACCCCATCATCCAGATCAGTAACATATATATGACAAACAACGTTGGACCCAGTACAGATCCCTGAGACACACCGCTACACACCGTCCTCCAATCTGACACACAGTTAAAAAATTGTTAAAAAATTTAAAAAATCACACATCCTCAAAAAATTTCAGAAGATTAGTCAAGCACGATTTCCCCTTCGTAAATCCATGCTGACTCGGACCTATGCTGTTACTGCTATCCAAATGGGTCATAATTTCATCTTTTATAATTGACTCCAGCATCTTTCCCACCACTGACATCAAGCTAACTGGTCTATAATTCCCTATTTTCTCTCTCCCTCCTTTCTTGAAAAGTGGGACGATATTAGCCACCCTTCAATCCACAGGAACTGATCCTGAATCTATAGAACATTGGAAAATGATTACCAATGCGTCCACGATTTCTAAAGCCACCTCCTTAAGTACCCTGGGATGCAAACCATCAGGTCCCGGGGACTTATCAGTCTTCAGATCCAACAGTCTATCCAACCCCATTTCCTGCCTAATATAAATTTCCTTCAGTTCATCCATTACCCTAGGTCCTTTGGCCACTATTATATCTGGGAGATTGTTTGTGTCTTCCCTAGTGAAGACAGATCCAAAGTACCTGTTCAACTTGTCTGCCATTTCCTTGTTCCCATAATAAATTCACCCGCTTCTATATTCAAGGGCCCAATTTTGGTCTTAACTATTTTTTTCCTTTTCACATACTTAAAGAAGCTTTTACTATCCTCCTTTATACTCTTGGCTAGTTTACCTTCGTACCTCATTTTTTTCTCCACGTATCGCCTTTTTAGTTATCTTCTGTTGCTCTTTAAAAGTTTTCCAATCCTCCAGCTTCCCACTCATCTTTGCTATGTTATACTTCTTCTCTTTTATCTTTATACTATCCATTACTTCCCTTGTCAGCATGGCCTCCTCTTACTCCCCTTAGGATTTTTCTTCCTCTTTGAAATGAACTGATTCTGCACCTTCTGTATTATTCCCAGAAATACCTGCCATTGTTGTTCCACTGTCATCCCTGCTAGGGTATCTTTCCAGTCAACTTTGAGCAGCTCCTCCCTCATGGGTCCATCGTCCCCTTTGTTCAACTGTAATACTGACACTTCCGATTTTCCCTTCTCCCTCTCAATTTGTAGATTAAAATATCATATTATGGTCACTACCTCCTAATGGCTCCTTTACCTCGAGGTCCCTGATCAAATCCGGTTCATTGCACAACATTAAATCTAGAATTGCCTTCTCTCTGGTAGGCTCCAGTACAAGCTGTTCTAAGAATCCATCTCAGAGGCACTCCACAAACTCCCTTTCTTGAGGCCCAGTACCAACCTAATTCTTCCAGTCTACCTGCATGTTGAAATTCCCCATAACAACTGTAGCATTACCTTTGCAACATGCCAATTTTAACACTTGATTCAACTTACACCCTACATCCAGACTACTGTTTGGGGGCCTGTAGATAACTCCCATTAGGGTCTTTCTACCCTTAGAATTTCTCAGTTCTATCCATACTGACTCTACGCCTCCTGATTCTATGTCCCCCCTCACAAGGGACTGAATATCATTCTTCACCAACAGAGCCACCCCACCCCCTCTACCCATCAGTCTGTCCTTTCGATAGGACGTATACCCTTGAATATTCATTTCCCAGGCCTTGTCCACTTGAAGCCATGTCTCTGTTATTCTTACAACATCACACTTACCAATTTCCAACTGTGCCACAAGCTCATCCACTTTATTTCTTATGTAGAAATCTAGGCGACAGTCAGGAAGGGGAAAGGGGTTAAACAGCTAGTGCAGAGTATCCCTGTGTCTGTCCCCCTCAACAGGCACTGTATATCACTTTGGATACTGTTGGAGGAGGACCGAACAGAGGAAAGTCACAGTGGGTGAGTCTCTGGCACTGAGAGTGACTCTGTGGCTCAGAAGGGAAGGAGGGGAGGGGGAAGAAGAGGTGAGCTGTGGTAATAGGGGATTCATTAGTTAGCGGAACAGAAAGGAGTTTCTATGGATGAGAATGAAATTATCGGATGGTATGTTACCTCCCAGGTGTCAGCATCCAGGACATCTCTGATCGAGTCCTCAGTATTTTTAAATGTGAGGGTGAACAGCCAGAAGTCGTAGTCCGTATAGGTAGCAATGACATAGTTAGGAAGTGTGACGAGGTTCTGCATAGGGAGGTAGGCGCTAAGTTAAGGGCAAGATCTCCAGAGTTGTGATCGCAGGATTGCTACCCGCGCCACGTGCTGGTGAGGCCAGAATTAGGAAGGTTATACAGTTTAATACGTGGCTAAGGAGTTGGTGTAGGAGAGAAGGCATAAGGTTTTTCGATCATTGGGCTCTCTTTCAGCGGAGGTGGGACCTGTACAGAAGAGGTGAACTGGAGTGGGACTAATATTCTTGTGGGAAGGTTTGTTAATGCTACACGGTGGGGTTTAAACTACAGTTGCAGGGTATGGGAACCAGAGTGCCAGAACAGTTAGTGGAGAGGTTGTGGAGACAGATGCTGTTAAGACCCCAGACAAAGTCAGGAATCAGAAGGTAGAACATGGTGTAACTAGTGTCCTGAGCTGTGTATATTTCAATGCAAGAAGGCAGATGAGATCAGGGCATGAATCAACACATGGAGTTATGATATTGTAGCCATTAGTGAGACATAGTTACAGAAGGCGCAGGACTAACTGCTCAATATTCCAGGGTTCTGGTGTTATAGACACAACAGAGTGGGGTAGATTGAAGTGTGAGTGTGCGAGCTCTCCATGTGATGCCACATCAGGCATCAGACTGGTGTTAAATTGCTCAGGGAAAAGCTCAGTGGCAGTTGTTATTAAGCCCTAACGTATGCCAGTCAAATGTCAAGGTGAACTCCTACCTTTCGTAAAGGTGGTTCAGCTCAGGCTTGTGGGTGCCCCAAGACTGACTTACCTGTTTCACTCTGGCTTGCCTCAGAATTGGTCACATCGAAACGGGTGAACCAGGTCAAACGGCTAATCTGTAAGATTAAGGAAGAGTAGTTATAACACAATGGACAATGATATTGCTGATGATAGAGCTCACAATAAGCAGTCAGTGGTGAAGGAATGCCTTTCATCTGGATTTCCAGTTAACCAGTGAAACGTGTGTGTGACACCTCCCCAGGGGAAGAGTTGAAGATTTTCTCCTTGTGACCACAGAGTCAGAAAGAATGTGTATGGAACTTGACAAGCTCATATACAAGTTGAAGGTGAACAGGATCTTTCATGTGGAGCATGTGGAAGAAAGCCCACAAGGGTCTCAGGAGAACATGCAAACTCCATATAGACAGCCAAGATCACCTTCCTCATCCTTCTGTTGACTGGGTAGGCCCAGACCTGGGCCACTGCTAATTAGGGCATTAAAACCCCATTTGCAAAAAATATAAGGATCTTGCCACTGAGATGCAGCAGGTTTTCAACCACCCAGGAGGTGGAAAGGAGGCAATGGTTCTGATACTTCACTTGAAGGAGGAGGAGAAGGTAGTCATAGTCATACTTTATTGATCCCGGGGGAAATTGGTTTTCATTACAGTTACACCATAAATAATAAATAGTAATAAAACCATAAATAGTTAAATGGTAATATGTAAATTATGCCAGGAAATAAGTCCAGGGGTCAGCGGTACCTTAGCTCTCCTCAGGTCTATCACCAGCTCCTTAGTCTTTTTCACATTAAGCTGCAGATAATTCTGCTCATACCATGTGACAAAGTTTCCTACCGTAGCCCTGTACTCAGCCTCATCTCCCTTGCTGATGCATCCAACTATGGCAGAGTCATCAGAAAACTTCTGAAGATGACAAGACTCTGTGTAGTAGTTGAAGTCCGAGGTGTAAATGGTGAAGAGAAAGGGAGACAAGACAGTCCCCTGTGGAGCCCCAGTGTTGCTGACCACTCTGTCGGACACACAGTGTTGCAGCACGATGGCAGTGTGCGTGGCCTCTCCAGTGAATGATATCTGTAATCTGTCAAGTAGGGGACTGTACACAATTCTGATTTGATGGAGACAGACATAAGAGTACGGAGGAACATCTGGAAAACTTCTGAAATGTCCGTTTCGCTGCCGCTGCTACTGTGTGGTAACCGGAATCTCCGAAGCAGAAGGCCCCGAATCCTCGGCTTTGCGTGTTTCAGTGGCCGGGGCTAGGTCGAAGGCGCTCGGCTTGGGAGGCTGTATCAGAGGGGCTGGTTGGAGGCTCGAAGCTTTCGGACGGATAGACTCAGTGTCGGTTGTGGTCGGCTGCTTCCAAGGCATCGGCAAGTTGACGGTGCCTGGAGGTTTATGGCACCTGCTATCAGGGACTTGGGAGTCAATCGACTCGGGGACTTAGAGACTTTTTTTTTTACCGTGCCCATGGTTTGTTCTTCATCAAATTATGGTATTGCTTTGCACTGCTGTAACTATATGTTATAAGGGGGATGGGATCCAGAGCGATAGAGCAGTGAAAGAAGTGCATGGAGTAAAGCCAGATCTAACATACAGAGAGGCTTTGAGGAAAGAGAAGCAGAATAAACAGTGTAAAGACAGTAAGGTAGAAGGGCTGAAATGTGTGTACCTCAATGCAAGAAGCATCAGAAATAAAGGTGATGAACTGAGAGCTTGGATACATACATGGAATTATGATGTAGTGGCCATTACAGAGACTTGGCTGGCGCCAGGGCAGGAATGGATTCTCAATATTCCTGGATTTCAGTGCTTTAAAAGGGATAGAGAGGGCGGAAAAAGGGAGGAGAGGTGGCATTACTGGTCAGGGATACTATTACAGCTACATAAAGGGTGGGTAATGTAGCAGGAACCTCTTTTGAGTCAATATGGGTGGAAGTCAGGAACAGGAAGGGAGCAGTTACTCTATTGGGGGTATTCTAGAGGCCTCCTGGTAGCAGCAGAGATACAGAGGAGCAGATTGGGAGGCAGATTTTGGAAAGGTGCAAAAATAACAGGGTTGTTATCATGGGTGACTTTAACTTCCCTAATATTGATTGGCACCTGATTAGTTCCAGGGGTTTAGATGGGGCAGAGTTTGTTAAGTGTGTCCAGGATGGATTCCTGTCACAGTATGTGGACAGGCCGACCAGGGGGAATGCCATACTAGATCTAGTACTAGGTAATGAACCGGGTCAGGTCACAGATCCCTCAGTGGGTGAGCATCTGGGGGACAGTGACCACCGCTCCCTGGCCTTTAGCATTATCATGGAAAAGGATGGAATCAGAGAGGACAGGAAAATTTTTAATTGGGGAAAGGCAAATTATGAGGCTATAAGGCTAGAACTTGCGGGTGTGAATTGGGATGATGTTTTTGCAGGGAAATGTACTATGGATATGTGGTCGATGTTTAGAGATCTCTTGCGGGATGTTAGGGATAAATTTGTCCCAGTGAGGAAGATAAAGAATGGTAGGGTGAAGGAACCATGGGTGACAAGTGAGGTGGAAGATCTAGTCAGGTGGAAGAAGGCATACATGAGGTTTAGGAAGCAAGGATCAGATGGGTCTATTGAGGAATATAAGGAAGCAAGAAAGGAGCTTAAGAAGAGGCTGAGAAGAGCAAGAAGGGGGCATGAAAAGGCCTTGGTGAGTAGGGTAAAGGAAAACCCCAAGGCATTCTTCAATTATGTGAAGAAAAAAAGGATGACAGGAGTGAAGGTAGGACCGATTAGAGATAAAGGTGGGAAGATGTGCCTGGAGGCTGTGGAAGTGAGCGAGGTCCTCAATGAATACTTCTCTTCGGTATTCACCAATGAGAGGGAACTTGGTGAGGACAATATGAGTGAGGTTGATGTTCTGGAGCATGTTGATATTAAGGGAGAGGAGGTGTTGAAGTTGTTAAAATACATTAAGACAGATAAGTCCCCGGGACCTGACGGAATATTCCCCAGGCTGCTCCACAAGGCGAGAGAAGAGATTGCTGAGCCTCTGGCTAGGATCTTTATGTCCTCATTGTCCACGGGAATGGTACCGGAGGATTGGTGGGAGGCGAATGTTGTCCCCTTGTTCAAAAATGGTAGTAGGGATAGTCCGGGTAATTATAGACCAGTGAGCTTTAAGTCTGTGGTGGGAAAGCTGTTGGAAAAGATTCTTAGAGATAGGATCTATAGACATTTAGAGAATCACGGTCTGATCAGGGACAGTCAGCATGGCTTTGTGAAGGGCAGATCGTGCCTAACAAGCCTGATAGAGCTCTTTGAGGAGGTGACCAGGCATATAGATGAGGGTAGTGCAGTGGATGTGATCTACATGGATTTTAGTAAGGCATTTGACAAGGTTCCACACGGTAGGCTTATTCAGAAAGTTAGAAGGCATGGGATCCAGGGAAGTTTGGCCAGGTGGATTCAGATTTGGCTTGCCTGCAGAAGGCAGAGGGTGGTGGTGGAGGGAGTACATTCCGATTGGAGGATTGTGACTAGTGGTGTCCCACAAGGATCTGTTCTGGGACCTCTACTTTTTGTGATTTTTATTAACGACCTGGATGTTGGGGTAGAAGGGTGGGTTGGCAAGTTTGCAGACGACACAAAGGTTGGTGGTGTTGTAGATAGTGTAGAGGATTGTCAAAGATTGCAGAGAGACATCGATAGGATGCAGAAGTGGGCTGAGAAGTGGCAGATGGAGTTCAACCCAGAGATGTGTGAGGTGGTATACTTTGGAAGGACAAACTCCAAGGCAGAGTACAAAGTAAATAGCAGGATACTTGGTAGTGTGGAAGAGCAGAGGGATCTCGGGGTACATGTCCACAGATCCCTGAAAGTTGCCTCACAGGTGGATAGGGTAGTCAAGAAAGCTTATGGGGTGTTAGCTTTCATAAGTCGAGGGATAGAGTTTGAGTCGCAATGTAATGATGCAGCTCTATAAAACTCTGGTTAGGCCACACTTGGAGTACTGTGTCCAGTTCTGGTTGCCTCACTATAGGAAGGATGTGGAAGCATTGGAAAGGGTACAGAGGAGATTTACCAGGATGCTGCCTGGTTTAGAAAGTATGCATTATGATCAGAGATTAAGGGAGCTAGGGCTTTACTCCTTGGAGAGGAGGAGGATGAGAGGAGACATGATAGATGTGTACAAGATAATAAGAGTAATAGATAGAGTGGATGGCCAGCACCTCTTCCCCAGGGCACCACTGCTCAATACAAGAGGACAGGGCTTTAAGGTAAGGGGTGGGAAGTTCAAGGGGGATGTTAGAGGAAGGTTTTTTACTCAGAGGGTGGTTGGTGCGTGGAATGCACTACCTGAGTCAGTGGTGGAGGCAGATACACTAGTGAAGTTTAAGAGACTACTAGACAGGTATATGGAGGAATTTAAGGTGGGGGCTTATATGGGAGGCAGGGTTTGAGGGTCGGCACAACATTGTGGGCCGAAGGGCCTGTACTGTGCTGTACTATTCTATGTTCTATGTTCTATAATTATGTGGTTTTGTCAGTGTTAGTCTTTGGTTTGTCCTGTTATCTATGACATCACTCCGGAGAAACATTGTATCATTTCTTAATGCATGTATGCATTTCTAAATGACCATAAAAGAGGACTGAGTGTTCTCATAATCTAATCAAGGCTCACGCTCTGAGCTGGATTACACCATGCACTTCAGGACCCTCGTGCCAGAGTGCAGCTGGCCCATTACTGTCATGGCTTCTTGGAGTGCTTGAAAGGTGATCTGTGTATCGGGGAAATGTCCATCGACCTCAAAAGCCTCATTACTCTAGTTCTCCATGCAGATCATCAGCCAGACCCCCAGTTTCATTCCCAGAACTATTTCAGGCTGCAGGATCCTCCTCACCGATGCCTGCAGAGCTCATGCAGCTAGGGAGAACTCCCTTCATAACACCCCCCAACCCCCCAAGAGCCTCAACACCAACATACCAAATGCCTACTGGGTCCGGAAAATGGCGCCTATCAGAGACGAGTGGTCTCCTATCTGGCAAGGTGTTCTAGCCCCAAATCCCTTCCCACTCTCCCTGTCCTTCTCCACACTCCATCAGCTCTACACACACAGAAGTCTCTGGTAGCTTCCAGTGCAGTAGACAACTTCCTGATTGCACACTGTGTGCAGCTCAGACTCCCTTCTGAACCTATCTCTCACACCTTCAACAACACGGCCACTGGCGGACATCCCTTGTGGTCTGAGAAAGTCGGAGCGTGCACACAGCCAGTGCACATGAGCATCGGAGAGAGCCATGGGTCCATCCAATTCCTCATGCTTGACTCTCCCAACACCCCTCTCATCTTGGGTTACTCCTGGCACTCCACTCACACCCCTCACATTGCCTGGTCATCCAGTTCACTGCTGAGTTGCCAGACCACCTCATTTGACCAGACCCCACAACTTTACGGAGATGGAGGGAACCTCAACCTCACCAATCTCCCACAGAGGCATCGTGATTTAGCCAGTGCCTTCAGTTAGAGGGAAGCTGGCACCCTGCCACCTCCCAGACAAAGCGACTGCGCCAGAATGACTGCATTGCTGAGGCACTAAAGCACAGATTCATTAGCGCATCCCAGTTGACTCTTCTTTGTCCAAAAGAAAGATGGGGGTCTTTGTCCTTGCATTGACTGCATTAACTAAGATACCACTGAAAACCGTTACCCTCTCCCCTTTATGGGTAGCACACTTGAAACACTCTGCGGTGCCCAGATCTTCGCTAAAGTGGATGCATGGGGTGTGTGAACCTGATCTGCATCCCCTAGGGGGAGGAGCAGAAGACTCGTTCATAACAGCCACTGGCCACTACAAATACTTGATGATGCCTTTCGGGCTTTCCAACAGTCTAGCCATTCTCAAGCCTTTATTAACAAGATTCTCCAAGACATGCTACACAGGTATGTGTTCATCTACCTCAACGATATCTTCATCTTCTCCAAGGGCCCCCAGGACCACGTCTGTCAGGTCCGTTCAGTCCTTCAGCATCTCCTTGAGAACCAACTGTACTGCAAGTTAGACAAATGCCAGTTCCACAGCCCAGTCATTTTCTTCCTGAGTTACGTCTTTTTACTGCAAGCTATAAGCATGGAACCAGACAAAGCGGGCACCACCACTAAATTGTTCTGACTGCAACTCCTCAAACAGCTGCAGTGTTTCTTGGGTATTTCATCAGAAACCACAGCCAAATCACTAATTCACTCACCTCCCGCATGGATAACCTGGTCTGCTGCTGTCGACACCCTCTCAAGGACTTCAGAGGATGCTTCACCACCTCGGTCGTTCTCTGCCTTCCAAACTCCTCTGGACTTTTTGTGGACATATCTGCTTAGGTGCTGAGTTATCCTCTGCCTGTGAAGACTGGATGGGAAGACACACCCTTGTGCCTCTTTCTCGTGCAAGTTCAACCCTACACAATGCCATTATGTAGTTGGAGACAAGGACCTACTCTCTATTAAATGGGCCTTGGAGGAATGGAGACACTGGCTGATGGGAAACACTAAGCTCTTCCTGACCTGCACTGACCACCAGAACCTCATACCCATACAAGAGACCCACCAGCTCGACCCATGTCAGGGCCCTCTTCTTTGAGCAATTCAACTTCACCATCTCCTACCAACCCGGTCCAAGAACAGGAAAACAGATACCCTGTCACTACAGTTTGACCCCACTGAAACAGAGACTGACCCTCAGCCCACTGTCCCATCCTTCCAGATCCTTGCCCCAATCATCTGGGGTCTTGAGAACCAGATCCAGCCTACCCCAGCCGACACACTTGACAGTCTGCTGGCAGCTGTGCTCCAGTAGTCAAACTCGCCCCTCTAGGCCATCCGGGAGCTCAGTGGACTCTGGATATTTTGCAACGCCAGTTCTGGTGGCCCATCCTGATCATTGATGTCCCCACCTGCCCTCAGTGCACCGTCTAATTCCTACAACCAATGGCCCTCTGGCCTTCTGTGGCCCCTGCTGGCCCCTCGATGCCCATGGTCCCACATCACCATGGATTTAATCATGGGGCCACAATGATCCTTGGAGGAGTTCTCCAAGGCAGCCCACTTCATTACCCTCCCCAAACTTCCATCAGCCACTGAAACAGTGGACTGGTTCTCCAACGTGTAGTTTGTCTTCCTATGGATGAGTGTGAGGATCTCATTATTACGCTAGCTGGTCCATTAGTGCATTATGCCAGTTAGTCACCCTGCCTAGACACTTAACATTTCCAATAGGGCTCTACCCTTTGCCAGGAGAGCCAGCCAGCATCACAAAGTATTGTGCAGTTTAAACATATCCGCAATTTTTGCCCATCCTGTTAAGAGTACAATCCAGTAATGATCAGGGATTTTATTCACTAGAACTTAAGAGGTGGTGTCTAAATCTCTGCAGAAGTTCAGCGCTGTCTGCCTGCGTTTGACTGGTCTCCCTCTCCCTCTCCCTCTTGCTCACTGCTGCCAGAGGAAGGTACAGGAGTCTTGGATCTCGAACAAGAGAAAATCTGCAAATTAGGGATAGGCGACTGAATGCTGGCTCAGTCTGTGAAGCCCTCATTGTTTGAATGAATGCAAATAAATCAAAGTCCCTAACCTTGTCAGGCTCCGGGGGTGCGGTGCAAAGACTGACGACTACCACGGTGATCAGTGTGAAGACAGAGAGGAGAATGGAGAAGTGCAGGTAGTGAACATATTTGGTGATCAGCGGCCGGTTATCAGGTTGACCACACATGGGCTCGGGGTAAATAAAATCCAAAATCATGCGAAAGCAGCCCACCAGGATCCCTAGGAGGAGGCCCCAGAATGCACCCTGTGTATACAAACAGAAAACAGTCAGAGAGATATTCACAGGTTCACAGGATTGTGTTCAAACTTCACAAATACTAAAATGGCTGAATACCAGAGATCCAGGGCTCAGGTTATTGCTTACATCTTGACACCAATGGATTGCAGGCTATCTGGGACTTACCATCAGTGCACAGCACAAAGTTGCAGGGTGCTTCTCTGCAGCAGAGGAGAGTAGTGGAGCTGCCCTGGCTGTCATTAACATCCCTCCATCAAGCACAGATATACAGAAGGTGCCATAAAAGGGTCAGTAGCATAGGATCCCACCCACCCTGCTTATGGACTTCTTGCTCCACTCCCATCAGGGAGGAGGCTACATAGCATCGACGCCAGGACCACCAGACTCAAAAGCAGTTACTTTCCCCAAGCAGTAAGACCGCTCAACACCTCCACCCACTAACCCACCCCTCCACACTCCATCCACCACTACTTTATCAGTCACCTTATGTACAGACACTCCTGTGCCTAGCATCACTTTATAGACATACAATCAATCTATAAACAGTGCCTATAAAAAGTATTCACATCCCCTAGAAGTTATTGTTTTACAACATCGAATCACAATAGACTTAATATGCTTTTTTTTTTAAAACGCTGATCAACAGACAAGGACTCTTTCATGTCAAAGTGAAAACAAATCGCTACAAAGTGATCTAAATTAATTTCAAATATAAAACACAAAATAATTGATTGCATAAGTATTCATGCCTTAATATAAGACCATAAGACACAGGAGCAGAATTAGGCCATTTGGCCTATCGAGTCTGCTCCAGCATTCAATCATGGCTGATCCTCTTTTCTGATCCTCAGCCCCACTTCCCGGCCTTCTCCCCTTAACCTTTGATGCCATGGCCAATCAAGAACCTATCAATCTCTGCATTAAATACACTCAATGACCTGGCCTCCACAGCTGCATGTGACAACAAATTCCACAAATTCACTACTCTCTGGTGAAAGAAATTTTTCTGCATCTCTGTTTTACATGGACGCCCCTCTATCCTAAGGCCGTATCCTCTTCTCCTAGACTCCCCCACCATCCTTTCCACATCTACTCCGTCTAGGCCTTTCAACATTCGAAAGGTTTCAATGAGATTCCCCCCTCCCTCCCAATCCTTCTAAATTCCAGCGAGTACAGGTCCAGGGCCATCAAATGTTCCTCGTATGACCCTTTAATTCCTAGAATCATCCTTGTGATCCTCCTCTGAACCCTCTCCAATGCCAGTACATCTTTTCTAAGATGAGGAACCCAAAACTGTTCACAATACTCTAAGTGAGGCCCCACCAGTGCCTCATAAAGCTTCAGCATCACATCCCCGCTCTTGTATTCCAGACTCTTGAAATAAACGCTAACGTTGCATTTGCCTCCCTCACCACCGACTCTACCTGCAAGTTGACCTTTAGGGTGTTCTGCACAAGGACTCCCAAGTCCCTTTGCATCTCAGGTTTTTTGGATTTTCTCCCCATTTAGGAAATAGTCTGCACATTTATTTCTTCTATCATTTTCCAAAATCATATTTCATTCATATTTCCTCAACACTACCTGCCCCTCCACCAATCTTTACATTACCGGGAAACTTGGCAACAAAGCCATATATTCCATCAACTAAATCATTGATGTACAGCACAAAAAGAAGTGATCCCAACACTGATCACTGTGGAACACCACTAGTCACTGGCTGCCAATAAGAAAAGGATCCTTTTGTTCCCACTCACTGCTTTTTCCTTATCTCTAATCATCCCAGTAGCTTTCTTGTAATACCATGGGCTGTTAACTTGGTAAGCAAATTAACTTTTTAACAGTCATTCATTCTTTGGGGCACTCCTCTGTTTTCATAGATGTTTGCGAAAAAAATAATTTCAGGATGTATATTGTATACACTTCTCTAACATTAAATTTACTTATTGAAACCTATTGCGTGGCATCTCGTCAAGGGCCTTCTGCAAATCCAGATATACAACATCCACTACATCTCCTTTTTCTATCCTACTTGTAATCTCCTCAAAGAATTCCAACAGGTTTGTCAGGCAAGAGTTTCCCTCAGGAAACCATGCTGACTTTGTCCTATCTTGTCCCGTGTCTCTCAAGTACTCCATAACCTCATCCTTAACAATTGACCCCAACATCTTCCCAACAACACAGGTGAGGCTAACTGGTCTATAGTTTCTTTTCTGCTACCTCCCTCCTTTCTGAAAGAGTGGAATGACATTTACAAATTTCCGGTTCTCCAGAACCATGCCAGAGTCCAATGGTTCTTGAAAGATCATTACTAATGCCTCCTCAATCTCTACTGCTACTTCTTTCAGAACCCAAGGGTGCAGTTCACCTGGTCCAAGTAATTTACATACCTTTAGCTCTTTCAGCTATTTGAGCACCTTCTCTCTTGCAATAGTAGCTGCACCCACTTCTCTTCCTGCACATCCCCCAACATCTTGCACATTGCTAGTGTTTTCCACAATGAAGACTGATGTAAAATACTCATTTATTTCATCTGCCATCTCCTTGTCCTCCATATTTATTTCTCCGGCCTAATTTTCTAGTGGTCTATCCACTCTCATCTCTCTCTTTTTTTTTTATTACATACTTGGAAAAGCTTTTACTACCCACCTTGATATTGTTTGCTAGCTTCCTTTCATATTTTGTCTTTTTCCTCTTAATGATTCTTTTATTTGCTTTCTGTAGGTTTTTAAAACTTCCTGATCCTTTGTCTTCCCACAAATTTTTGTTTTGTTGTATGCCGCTCTTTTGCTTTTACATTAGGTTTGACTTCCTTTGTCAGCCACAGTTGTACTATTTTGCAATTTGAGTATTTCTTTGTTTTTGGAATACATCTATCCTGCACCTTCTTCATTTTTCCCAGAAACTCAAGCTGTTGCTATTCTGCTGTCATCCCTGCCATCATCGTTTTACAATTTACTTTGACCCTTTCTTCTCTCATACCACTGTAATTTCCTTTACTCCGCTGAAATATTGCTATGCCAGACCTTATTTTCGCCCTAACAAATTTCAAGTTGAACTCAATTATATTGTGATCCCTGCCTCCTCAGGGTTCCTTTACCTTAAACTCCCTAGTCACCACCAATTCATTACAAAACACTCAATCTAGAATAGCTGATCCCCTAGTAGGGTCAATGACAAACTGCTCTAAAAAAACCATCTCATGGGCATTGAACAAATTTACTCTTGAGATCCATTACCAACCTAATTTTCCCAATCTGCCTGCATGTTAAAACTCCCATGACTATTATAACATTGCCCTTTTGACACACCTTGTCTATTTCCCATTGTAATTTGTGGTTCACATCCCAGCTACTGTTTGAAGCCCAGTTTATAACTTCCATCAGAGTCATTTTACCCTTGCAGTTTATTAACTCAACCCACAAGAATTCAACATCTTCCGATCCTATGTCACATCCTTTTATTGATTTGATGCCATTCTTTTGATTTAAAATGACAGTAGCGCATGTGTATCGTGGGGCTCAGTGTCTTACCGGATCTCGAAAATAGATCTAATCTAATCTAATTTTTACCAGTAGAGCCACACCACCTCCTCTGTCTACCTTCTTATCTCTCTGATCATCAAATCCTCAAATCATCACTGGTGCAGCCAATTGGTTTTAGAAGTCACATAATTAGTTAAAAGATCACTTGTGTGCAGTCAAGGTGTTTCAATTGACTGTAGTAAAAATACTCCTGTATCTGGAAGGTCCAACTGCTGGTGAGTCAGTATCTTGGCAAAAACTACACCATGAAGACAAAAGAACACTTCAAGCAACTCTGTGAAAAGGTTATTGAAAAGACCCTGGGTCCCAGAACAGATCTTCGTGGAACACCACTGGTCATCAAACTCCAGGCAGAATATGCTCCACCTACCATCAGTCTCTGCCTTCTATCATCAAGCCAATTCTGTATCCACACAGCCAAGTTTCTCTAGATCCCATACCTCCTGACTTTTTGAATAAGTCTACCATGGTGAACCTTAACAAACACCCTACTAAAATCCATATACACTGTATCCACTGCTCTACCTTCATCAATGTGCTTTGTCAAATCTTCAAATAATTCAATCAAACTCATGAGGCATGATCTGCCCCTCACAAAGCCATGCTGACAATCTCTAATCAGACTATGCATTTCTAAATGCTTGTAAGTCCTGTCTCTAAGAATTCTCTACAATAATTCACCCACCACAAAAGTAAGTCTCACTGATCTATGATTCTCAGGTTATCCCTACTCCCTTAATTGAACAAGAGAAAAAGCCAACCATTTGATACCATTCCTGTGCCCAGTGAGGATGCAAAGATCATCACCAAAGATGTAGCAATCTCTTCCCTCACTTTCCACAGTACCCTGTGGTAATCCTGTCTGGCCCCAGGGACTGATCTAACCTGATGTTGTTCAGAAGTTCCAGCACTTTCTCTGTCATAACATCGACATGTTCTAGTATATCAGCCTGTTTTACACTGTCCGCACAATTGTGAAGATCACTCTCGCAGGTGAATACTGAAGCAAAGTGTTCATTGAGGACCTCTCCCACCTCCTCCGACTCTTGGCACATGTTTTCTCTGCTATCCCTCACCAGTCCCACCCTCACTCTAGTAATTCTCCTGTTCTTCACACATGTATACAACACCTCGGGGTTTTCCCTAATCTATTCACCATGGCCTCTAATTTTCCTAAGACACATTTCCCTGGGTAAACCTAACACATTCCATTCTTTCTAAACCTTCAACACTAAGGAAGTGCCTGGTAATGTTCGGGAAGCTAAAGTCACCCATGACAACAACCCTGCTATTTTTGCATCCTTTCCAAAATCTGCCTGCTGATCTGTCCTCGGAGTCTGTTGCTGTTGCTTTTGGTGGAGAGGGGTGTTGTTGGTCTATAGGATACTCCCAGTTGAATGATTGCTCCCTTCCGATTTCTGATTTCCACCCACACTGACTCAGAAGATAACCCCTCCACGACATCCTCCCTTTCTGAGGCTGTTATACTCCCTCATTAACAATTTCACTCACCCACTTCTATCTCGCTGATCTTTTTGAAACATCTAAAGCCTGGAACATCCAGAAATCACTCCCGCCCTTGTGACAGCCTCTCTGTAGTGGCCACAACATTGTATTTCCATGTACTGACCTGTGATCTAAATGTATCATTCTGGTTCCCGATACTTCTCACATTAAAATAAATACACTTCAACACATCCTACTGACTACAATTTTGCCCTATCAATTGCTATCCTCTCTTCAAGACTCTCTAAATGCTGCAACTACCCATAAACCAACCCCTCATCTCCCCTTGCAGACTCTCAAAATGCTCCAACTACCCGTACAGCGACTTCCCCATCCTCCCTTGCAGTCTCTCTGATGCAGCTACCCATACACTGACTGCCCCATCCTCTGACCTTTTACTCTAGTTCCCACTCCCTGACAAGCTAGTTTAAACCCACCCGAACAGCTCTCGCAAATTTGGCTGCAAGAATATTGGACACTCGCTCAGGTGTAACCTGTCCCTTTTGTACAGATCAACGTTGTCCAGAAGAGATTCCAATGACACAGAAATCTGAAACCCTGCCCCCTTCACCAATACCTCTGCCATGTATTCATCTGCCAAATGGATCTCATGCAGGCTGAAAAGGATTTGTGGAATGAAGCACAGTGTTCAGTAGTGACATTGTGAGCCATGGAGCCTGTGTAATAATCAATCTAGAGAGCACAACAGCACTGGAACAGGTCTGTCAGCCCATCTAGTCTGTGTTGAACAGTTATAGTCTCATTAACTTGCTCCTGTACCCCTTCCATCCACATTCTTATGCAAACCTGCCTAACATATTACAATCGAATCAGCGTCCACCACTTCTGCTACAGCTTGTTCCACACTCGTACCACCCCAGGGTGACGAAGCTCCCCCTCAGGTTCCCCTGAAATATTTCACCTTTCACCCTTGAACTGTCACCTCTAGTTCTAGTCTTACCCAACCTCAGTGGAAAAAGTTTGCTTGTGTTTACACTGTTTAAAGCCCTCATAATTTTATATATCTGTATCAGATTTCCCTGCACCCTAGGGAGTAAAGTCCCAGCCTATTCCCTGTAACTCAGGTCCTCAAGTCCCAGCAATATTCTTGTAAATTTTCTCTGTACTCTTTCAATCTTATCTTATTGACCAGACTGTACATAACATTCCAATTTTGGTCTCAACCACATCTTATAAAACTTCAACATAACACCACTACTGCTCACACTTGTCTGAATTAAGTTCCATCTACCATTTTTTCCAGCTTTGAGAGCCTTCCTCACTGTCCACTATGCCCGAAATGTTGGTGTCAAATTTGCTGAACCAGTTTGCCACATTATCATCCAAATCAATACTATAGATGACAAACAACAACAGACCCAGCACTGATCCTTGTGACACTCCACAGGCCTCCAGTCAGAGAGGCAACCATCTACTGCCACACTCTGGCTTCTCCCACTGAGCCAATATTGAATCCAATTTGCTATTTCATTCTCAATGCCAAGTGACTGAACCTTCTGAATCAAGCTCCCATGCAGGCCTTTGTTAAAGTCCATGTAGACCATGTCCACTGCCTTGCCTTCATCAACCTTTCTGGTAATCTCCTCGAAATACTCTATAACATAGAAACATAGAAAACCTACAGCACAATACAGGCCCTTCGGCCCACAATGCTGTGCCGAACATGTACTTACTTTAGAAATTACCCAGGGTTACACATAGCGCTCTATTTTTCTAAGCTCCATGTACCTATCTAAGAGTCTCTTAAACTACCCTATCATATCCGCCTCCACCACTGTCTCTGGCAGCCCATTCCACGCACTAACGACTCTGAGTAAAAAACTTACCCCTGACATCTCCTCTATACCTACTTCCAAGCACCTTAAAACTATGCCCTCTTCTGTTAGCCATTTCACAAAACCTGACTATTCACACGCTCAAGGCCTCTCATCATCTTATACACCTCTATCAGGTCATCTCTAATTCTCCGCCACTCCTAGGAGAAAAGGTCAAGTTCAGTCAACCTATTCTCATAAGACATGCTCCCCAATCCAGGCAACATCCTTGTAAATTTCCTCTGCATCTTTTCTGTAGTTTCCACATCCTTCCTGTAGTCAGGTGACCAGAACTGAGCACAGTACTCCAAGTGGGTCTGACCAGGGTCCTATATAGCTGTAACATTACCTCTCGGCTCTTAAACTCAGTCCCATGATTGAAGATCAATGCACCATATGCTTTCTTACCACAGAGTCAACCTACGCAGCAGCTTTGAGTGTCCTATGGTCTCAGACCCCAAGATCCCTCTGATCCTCCACACTGCCAAGAATCTTACCATTAAAACTATATTCTGCCATCATATTTGACCTACCAAAATGAACCACCTCACACTTATCTGGGTTGAACTCCATCTGTCATTTCTCAGTCCAATTTTGCATCCTATCAATGTCCCGCTGTAACCTCTGACAGCCCTCCACACTATCCACAACACTCCAAACCTTTGTGTCATCAGCAAATTTACTAAACGATCCCTCCACTTCCTCATCCAGGCCATTTATAAAAATAACGAAGAGAAGGGGTCCCAAAACAGATCCCTGAGGCACACCACTGGTCACCGACCTCCATGCAGAAAATGACCCATCTACAACCACACTTTGCCTTCTGTGGGCAAGCCAATTTTGGATCCACAAAGAAAGGTCCCCTTGGATCCCATACCTCCTTACTTTCTCAATAAGGCATGGGGTGCCTTATCAAATGCCTTGCTGAAATCCACTTTATGCAGTCCTGGGTAGATCTGTACTCTAGTGTAGTTTTGTGTTATTTTATGTAGTTCAGTGTCGTTTTTGTATTGTTCATGTAGCACCATGGTCCTGAAAAATGTCGTCCCATTTTTACTGTGTAATGTACCAGCAGTTATGGTTGAAATGACAATAGAAAGTCACTTGACTTGATATACTCTACATCTACTGCTCTACCTTGATCAATGTGTTTTGTCACATCCTCATAAAATTCAATCATGCTCGTAAGGCACAACCTACCTTTGACAACGCCATGCTGACCATTCCTAATCATATTATGCCTCTCCAAATATTCATAAGTCCTGCCTCTCAGGATCTTTTCCATCAACTTACCAACCACTGAAGTAAGTCTCACTGGTCTATAATTTCCTGGGCTATCCCTACTCCCTTTCTTGACTAAGGGAACAACATCCGCAACCCTCCAATCCTCCGGAACCTCTCCTGTCCCCATTGATGATGCAAAGATCATCATCAGAGGCTCAGCACAGTAGCCTGGGTTACATCTCATCCGGTCCCGGAGACTCGTCCAACTTGATGCTTTCCAAAAGAGCCAGCATGTCCTCTTTCTTAATGTCTGTATGCTTGAGCTTTTCAATCCACTAAAAGTCATCCCTACAATCGACAAGATCCTTTTCTGTAGTGAATACTGAAGTAAAGTATTCATTAAGTATCTCTACTATCTCCTCCGGTTCCATACACACTTTTCCACTGTCACACTTGATTGGTCCTATTCTCTCATGTTTTACCCTCTTGCTCTTCACATACTTGTAGAATGCCTTGGGGTTTTCCTTAATCCTGCTTGCCAAGGCCTTCTCATGGCCCCTTCTGGTTCTCCTAATTTCATTCTTAAGCTCCTTCCTGCTAGCCTTATAATCTTCTAGATCTCTATCATTACCTAGTTTTTTGAACCTTTTGTAAGCTTTTCTTTTCTTCTTGACTAGATTTTCAACAGCCTTTGTACACCACAGTTCCTGTACCCTACCATCCTTTCCCTGTCTCATTGGAATGTACCTTTGCAGAACGCCATGACAATATCCCCTGAACATTTGCCACATTTCTTCCGTACATTTCACTGAGAACACCCATTCCCAATTTATGCTTCCAAGTTCCTGCCTGATAGCTTCATATTTCCCCTTACTCCAATTAAATACTTTCCTAATTTGTCAGTTCCTATCCCTCTCCAATCCTATGGTAATGGAGATAGAATTGTGATCACTATCTCCAAAATGCTCTCCCACTGAGACACCTGACCCCTGACCAGGTTCATTTCCCAATACCAAATCAAGTACAGCCTCTCCTCTTGTAGGCTTATCTACATATTGTGTCAAGAAACCTTCCTGAACACACCGAACAAACTCCACCCCATCTAAACCCCTTGCTCTAGGGAGATGCCAATCAATGTTTGGGAAATTAAAATCTCCCACCACCACGACCCTGAATTTATTACACCTTTCCAGAATCTGTTTCCCTATCTGTTCCTCAATGTCCCTGTTACTATTGGGTGGTCTATAAGAAACACCCAGTAGAGTTATTGACCCCTTCCTGTTTCTAAATTCCATCCACAGAGACTCAGTAGATAATCCCTCCATGATTTCCTCCTTTTCTTCACCCATGACACTATCTCTGATCAACAGTGCCATGCCCCCATCTCTTTTGCCTCCCTCCCTGTCCTATTCTAAAACACCTAAAGCTTGGCACTCTAAGTAACCATTCCTGCCCTGAACCATCCAATTCTCTGTAATGGCCACAACATTATAGTTCCAAGTACTGATCTACTCTCTAAGCTCATCCGCTTTTTTCATGATGTTTATGACCAGTATAACATTGGTTATACATAACATACCCACAGAGAGCCATATTGACTGTCCCTAATCAGGCCTTGTTCTATGGTGTGAGGGGCATCTCAGATACACCGATCTCATCATAATAAACAGTAGGAGTGTAAGAAATGGGTTAATGAATGGAGCTTAGAAGAAGCTTGGTCAAGGTGCCTGTGGAAGTCTTGTACTAATCTCTACCTCCTGAAATTGTGATGGAGACATCAAGGAAGGAAGAGACTACATGACAGTGAGCCCAAACACGAGAAAATCTGCAGAAGCTGGACATCCAAGCAACACACACAAAATGCTGAAAGAACTTAGCAAGCCACGCATCATCGGTGGAAAAGAGTAAAAAGTTGACATTTTGGGCCAAGACCCTTCATCAGAACTGTCCTGATGAAGGGTCTCAGCCCAAAACGTTAATTATTTATTCTTTTTTTTTACGTTTTTACCCAAAACGTTAATTATTTACTCTTTTCTATTTACTCTTTTCCATTGATGATGCCTGGCCTGCAGTGTTTTTGCAGCATTTTGTGTGTGTGTTGCCACATGACAGTGAGAGCAGGATAGAAACAGGCAGCAAAGATAATTGCAAATTGAAATTCTGTATGAGAGCATGAAGGTGTTGCAATATAATAATCAGTGTACCAGATAAGAGAGGGGGTTTATCCATTTTTGAAACAAGGATATTGCACATATCCTAGAAAGAAACAAGCAAAACACAGGCCCATGTGAGTTCCCAGAGATATATCTGTGATTTGATAAAGTGGGTAAAGTTAAAGAAAGTGTTCCATGTTAGAACAAGCTCAGCCAGGTGATGGAAGGAGGTGGAAGGGTTACCAGTATAAGTGGCACTGCCAATACCTGGCATGTATATCAGAAGTAATGTCCCACAATCTGAACAGTTTTGCTTGCTGGAAAGTGATTACCAGGCTGCATGAAGCCTGTTGTGTGAACAAATAAAACATATCCAGCTTTCAGGTTCTGGTTTCTGGTTCCCTCACATTCCATCATCTACTCCTGGGCCCTCAGAGGCTCCTTCTTCCTCTCACCCCAACCCTCCCCTCTCCACTGACACCACCAGCATCCCTCCCCCTCCCCCCACTGATCCCAGCTCTCATCTGTGCTGGGTCTTTACCATTCCCTCCGACCTTCAACTCTGAGGCAGAACGCTCTGTCCTCAGTAAGGGTCTCACCTTTGTCCCCCTTCGCCCACACCTCAGCGAGCTCCACGTCCGCTATGACGCTGAACTCTTCCGCTGGCTCCGTCTTCGAGCCTACTTCTTCGGCAAGGACTCTCCCACCCCCACCAATGACCCCTTCTCTCGTCTTCACCCCTCCTCCTCTTCATGGACACCCCGCTTTGGTCTTCTGCCTGCTCTGGATCTCTTCATTGCTAACTGCCGACGGGACAACAACCGTCTCAACTTCACCGAAACTTGTTCCCATTCCAACCTCACTCCTTCGGAACGCTCTGCTCTCCACTCCCTCCACACTAATCCTAACCTTACTATTAAACCCGCCGATAAGGGGGGTGCTGTTGTAGTCTGGCGTACTGACCTCTACCTTGCCGAGGCACAGCGACAACACGCAGATACCTCCTCTTATTTACCCCTCGATTGTGACCCCACTAAGGAGCACCAGGCCATTGTCTCCCACACCATCACTGACTTTATCTGCTCAGGGGATCTCCCATCCACTGCTACCAACCTTATAGTTCCCACACCCCGCATTTCCCGTTTCTACCTCCTACCCAAGATCCACAAACCTGCCTGTCCTGGTAGACCTATTGTCTCAGTTTGCTCCTGCCCCACCAAACTCATTTCTGCATACCTCAACACTGTTTTATCCCCCCTTGTTCAATTCCTTCCTACCTATGTTCATGACACTTCTCACGCTCTGAAACTTTTCGATGATTTTAAGTTCCCTGGCCCCCACCACTTTATTTTCACCACAGATGTCCAGTCCCTATATACTTCCATCCCCCATCAGGAAGGTCTCAAAGCTCTCCGCTTCTTTTTGGATTCCAGACCTAACGACTTCCCCTCTACCACCACTCTGCTCTGTCTAGCGGAATTAGTCCTTACTCTTAATAATTTCTCCTTTGGCTCCTCCCACTTCCTCCAAACTAAAGGTGTAGCCATGGGCACCCATATGGGTCCTAGCTATGCCTGCCTTTTTGTTGGCTTTGTGGAACAATCTATGTTCCAAAACTATTCTGGTATCTGTCCCCCACCTTTCCTTCACTACATCGACAACTAAATTGGCGCTGCTTCCTGCACGCATGCTGAGCTCATTGGCTTCATTAACTTTGCCTCCAACTTTCACCCTGCCCTCAAGTTTACCTGGTCCATTTCTGACACCTCCCTCCCCTTTCTAGATCTTTCTGTCTATCTCTGGAGACAGTTTATCTACTGATGTCTACTATAAGCCTACTGACTCTCACAGCTATCTAGACTATTCCTCTTCCCACCCTGTCTCTTACAAAAATGCCATCCCCTTCTCTCAATTCCTCTGTCTCCGCCGCATCTGCTCGTAGGATGAGGCTTTTCATTCCAGGATGAAGGAGATGTCCTCCTTTTTTAAAGAAAGGGGCTTCCCTTCCTCCACCATCAACTTTGCTCTCAAATTTCACGCACATCTGCTCTCACTCCATCCTCCCGTCACCCCACTAGGAATAGGGTTCCCCTTGTCCTCACCTGCCACCCCACCAACCTTTGGGTCCAACATATTATTCTCCGTAACTTCTGCCACCTCCTTCGGGATCCCACCACCAAGCACATCTTTCCCTTCCCCATTCTCTCTGCTTTCCGCAGGGATCGCTCCCTACGCGACTCCCTTGTCCTTTCCCCCCTATCCCTCCCCATCGACCTCCCTCCTGGCACTTATCCTTGTAAGCAGAACAAGTGCTACACATGCCCTTACACTTCCTCCCTCACTACCATTCAGGGCCTCAGACAGTCCTTCCAGGTGAGGCAACACTTCACCTGTGAGTCGGCTGGGGTGATATACTGCACCTGGTGCTCCTGATGTGGCCTTCTATATATTGGCGAGACCCGACGCAGACTGGGAGATCGTTTCGCTGAACACCTACGCTCTGTCCGCCAGAGAAAGCAGGATCTCCCAGTGGCCACACATTTTAATTCCACATCCCATTCCCATTCTGATATGTCTATCCACGGCCTCCTTTACTGTAAAGATGAAGCCACACTCAGGTTGGAGGAACACCACCTTATATTCCATCTGGGTAGCCTCCAACCTGATGGCACAAACATTGACTTCTCAAACTTCCGCTAATGCCCCACCTCCCCCTCATACCCCATCCATTATTTATTTATATACACACATTCTTTTTCTCTCTCTCTCTCCTTTTTCTCCTTCTGTCCCTCTGACTATACTCCTTGCCCACCTCTGGATTTCCCCCCTCCCCCTTTTCTTTCTCCCTAGGCCTCCTGTCTCATGATCCTCTCATATCCCTTTTGCCAATCAACTGTCCAGCTCTTAGCTCCATCATTTCGGATCTCCCCCTCCCCCTCCCAAATCTCTTACTAGCTCTTCTTTCAGTTAGTCCTGACGAAGGGTCTCGGCCCGAATCGTCGACTGTACCTCTTCCTAGAGATGCTGCCTGGCCTGCTGTGTTCACCAGCAACTTTTATGTGTGCAGCTTTCTGGTTACTGTCTTCCCAGATGGAGAAGTTGGGCTGGATGGCTCCCTGTGTTCCCACTGCTGTCTACAGAGTGAGTGTAGCCATGATTCTGCTCCAGTTCTCCCCATCCTCTCAAGAGACATTTAATATTATCTGTGAAATGTAAAGCAGTCACCATCTCATTGGTCCGTCTCCAGAAGCAGCCAGCCATGAAGATCACTGCCACCGGTGGCTGCAGGTTTGAGCTGATGGATTGGATGTACATGAAGAGCTGGCCACCCTGGCTGATTTGCACCAGAGGAATCCACAGGATGGACAGCACCACCAGCACCAGCACGAAGATCCTGCAGTGCAAACAGAAGCACAGTGAGCAATGGCACACAACAGCCTGGCTTCTACCCAGTGCCAGCCGAGACAACAATCTCTTTCCCTCATAAATATTTCAAAAGAAATTCAAAAGAAAGGCTTTGTAATAACAGGTTGGGATGGATCAATTATCCCAGATAAATTCAAACACTGTCACTGTCCTGTCAGCCTGAACCAGTCTGACCATTCTCCTTTGATCTCTCTCATTAACAAGGTGTTTTTGCTCATGGAACTGTCACTCACTGGATGTTTTTTGTTTCTCAGTCAAATCTCTGTAGACTCTGGAGACTGTTGTGCATGAAAATCTCAGGAGATCAGAAGTTCTTGAGATATTCAAACCACCACATCTGGTACCAACAATCATTCCATGGTCAAAGACCTAGGCGGAAGGAGAAGATGGCAGTGCGCGCAGCTCTCCGGTGAAATTATATCGTATCTGTTAAATAGAGGCCGTGGACAATTCTGATTTGATGAAGACAGACGTGAGAAGCAGAGGAACATCTGGAGAAATTTCTGAAATGCCTGGTTCGCTGCTGTTGTTACTGTGTGATCGAGATTCTCCGGAGGGTAGGCCCCAAAATCCCCAGCCTTGCCTGCTGCTGGCAACCGAGGCTGAGGTCAAAACATTCAGATAGAGATGGTGCTCGGTACTCGGTGTCAGAGGGCTGATCAGAGCTTGAAGTTTTCAGACGACTCAGAGTCGGACTGTGGTCTGGCATGGCAAGGAGAGTTTTCTTCTTTCTCCCATCTGCCTGAGATGTGGGACTTCCGAGAAACTTTGAACTTTTTTTTACTGTGCCATGGACTGTTCTTCATCAAGTTATGGCATTGTTGTACTGTTGTAACTATATGTTATAATTATGTGGTTTTGTTAGTTTTTCAGTCTTGGTCTGTCCTGGGTTTTTGTGATATCACACCGGAGGAATGTTGTATCATTTCTTAATGCATGCATTACTAAATGACAATAAAAGAGGACTGCGTGTCCTCAATCTAAAAAAAAAGTTATTTAGATCACATTTCATTCCCATTGTTTAGTTTGAACAACAACTGAACCTTTTGTCTGTCTGTCTGTATCTTGTTTTACGGCGGTTGGCACCCAGCTTAATGGTGCATTACCATCACCTTCTCACCTTCTGCTCCGTAGTGTGCAATATACACACACACACACACACACACACACACACACACCCTAACCTATACTTTATCCTCCCATCTTTGGCCATCCTAGTATCCTATTTCTGTTTATCCGTCATATCCTATAAAAAAAACCCTGTACCTCTTAAGAAAGCTAAAAATACCCTAACCTGTGCTCTCTCACCCATGCCCAGCAACCCCTTTAATGTGAATTCCTGCACCTCCAGTTCCCTTAGTTTAATTCTCATCATCTCTCTCTGTATCCCATACTTCCTGCAACTCAGAACTACATGTTCCACTGACTCCTCTTCCTGACATTCCTCACACAATCCTGTCTGGTGTTTCCCTATCATTTTCAATGTTTTGTTTAATGCACAGTGCTCCAGCCTTAACCTAGTCCACACAGTTTCCTCTCTTCTGTATCCACTACCTACACTAGTACCTGCAACACTATTTTGTATTTGATATAAATGCCTCCCTTTCCCCTCCCTGTCCCATCTTTCTTGCCACATTTGGTTGATTTTTTTCCCAGATTACACACTTAACCTCTGCTTTGGGAATGGGAATATCCAGTAATGATATCTGAGGAGGAAACTGCAGTCTCCAGTAGGGATAAGGCTGAGGTCATGGCCAAGTCATTTGTACTGATACACAGTTCAGAAAATTTGTCTGAAGAAGGGAGAAGGGAAAGAACAATGAGTCAACGCCCAGGTGTGTTAAACAGGAGGGAATGAACAGATGATATAATTGATGATCCAATTACTTTAGCAGAAATGGTGAAAGCAATAAAGAGATCGAGACCAACCTCCCCAGGGAAAGATCTGATATGCTCTGTGATGCTAAAAAATCTAGGAGAAGGAGCGCTCTTGAAGTTGCTGCATTTTTATAACAGAGTGTGGGAGGAGGGAAGATTACCAAGTGCATGGAAAGAAGCAGTAGTAATTCCAATAAGGAAGCCTGGCAAGGATCTGTCAAAACCCACTAGCTACAGACCAATTGCATTAACATCAAGTATATGTAAGATAATGGAAAGGATGATAACAGAAAGGTTATCATATGAGCTTGAGAAAAAGGGAATGCTGGCAAGTTATCAGAGTGGTTTTAGAAAGGGAAGGAATTCCATGGACTCAGTGATTATGTTACAGACTGAAATAGGGAAGGCCCAGGCAAATAGAGAGTCAGTAGTGGCAGTGTTCTTTGACATTGAAAAAGCCTATGATATGATGTGGAAGGAAGGATTATTAATTAAACTACACAAGATGGGGGTTGGTGGGAGAGTTTTTAATTGGATTAAAGATTTTTTGTTTGGTAGAAAAATTCAAGTTCGGATTGGATCAGAATTATCAAAACAGTACATAGTGGAAAATGACACACCTCAAGGTAGTGATTAGCCCGTTACTTTTCATCATTATGATCAATGATGTCTTCACAAAGGTACCAGTGGATATAGGTAGGTCACTGTTTGCGGATGATGGGGCCTTGTGGAAAAGACGCAGGAACATGGACCATATAATCAGGAAACTACAAGAAGCAATTGATGAAGTGGTGGAGTGGGGTTATGATTGGGGATGTAGATTTTCAGTAGACAAAACTCAATCTGTATTTTTTACCAGGAAAAGGGTTGAGGTAGGGAAGAAGTCAAGGATGTATGGGGTTGAATTAGAAAGGGTTGCATCATTTAAATTTCTGGGAGTTATATTTGATTCATGATTAACATAGGCAGACCATATCAGGAAAGTTGAGGAGAAATGTAAAAAAGTAATAAATGTGATGAGATGTTTGACTGGTAGGGAATGGGGAACAAGTTGTTCAGCTTTGAAGAGAATGTATGTGGCTTTAGTAAGATCTGTATTGGATTATGGAAATATAGTATATGGATCAGCAGCTAGGTCTCTTATAAAGAAACTGGATGTGATTCAGGCTCAGGCCTTGAGAGTGTGCTGTGGGGCTTTTAAAACGTCACCAGTGTCAGCACTACAGGTAGAAATGGGAGTAATACCTTTGGAACTAAGGATGCAACTGATGGCAAACTACTGGGCTAACTTGCAGGGGCACAATGATTCTCACCCTACTAAAGGAGTGTTGCAGGAGTGCTGGGAAAATGGGAGGTTTCAGAGGGATACCTTTAGTCGGGTAGGGAATGATATCGCGAAAGAATGTGGAGTATTTGATCTGAGGATAAGTCCTTCAGTAGTTTATCCGGTTGTAGCTCCATGGAAGCTTGTATGGCCTGACATAGACTGGCATTTGTTAGAGGTAAAAAGGAAAGAACCATATAAAACAGATTTGGTAAATGCATTTAACTGTCATGTGATGGAAAAGTATAGTGATTATACTCACATTTATACGGATGGTGCGAAGGAACCTGCAACAGGAGTGCCAGGGTTTGGGGTGGTCATACCAGCAAAAGCAATTGGAATCAGCAGAAGAATATCTAATAAGTTAGGAGTGTTTACAGTGGAGATGCTGGCAGTGTTGGTTGCATTGCAATGGGTGCAGAAAGCCACACAAGTCAAAGCATTGATATGTTCAGATTCATCCTCCATTCTAGCAAGTTTAAGGTCTTTTCACACAAACAGTCGGCAAGATGTACTTTATGAAGTTCTTCAGTTAGTTACAAGGATTGCAAATCAGGGAGGTCAGGTAAAATTTCTATGGGTTCCAGCACATGTAGGGGTGAAGGGGAATGAGAGGGTGGATGAGTTGGCAAAGAGGGCGTTAAAGAAAGAAAATGTGGAAATGCACATTAGTATCAGTAAAGCAGAGGTTAAGTGTGTAATCTGGGAAAAAGTCAACTGAATGTGGCAAGAAAGATGGGACAGGGAGGGGAAAGGGAGGCATTTATATCAAATACAAAAGAGTGTTGCAGTTACTAGGGTAGGTAATGGAAACAGAAGAGAGGAAATTGTGTGGACTAGGTTAAGGCTGGAGCATTGTGCATTAAACAAAACATTGAAAATGATGGGGAAACACCAGACAGGATTGTGTGAGGAATGTCAGGAAGAGGAGTCAGTAGAACATATAGTTCTGAGTTGCAGGAAGTATGGGATACAGAGAGTGATGATGAGAAATAAATTAAGGGAGTTGGGGATGCAGGAATTCACATTAAAAGGGTTGCTGGGCATGGGTGAGAGAGCACAAGTCCGGGTATTTTTAGCATTTTTAAGGGGTACAGGGGTTTTTTATAGAATATGACGAATAAACAGGAATAGGATACTAGGATGGTCAAAGATAGGAGGGTGAAGTGTAGGTGTGTGTGATTGGGTGAAGGGATTTAGAGTGCATGTCTAGTGCACATTCTGGAGCAGAGGGTGGCGGTAATGCACCAATAAGCTGGATGCCAACCGCTGTAAAACAAGATACAGACAGACAGGTCCAACTGAGGACTGGAAGTTGGCTGTGTTTTGCTTGATGCGTGACTGTGGTTTGGAACCTGTTGAGGGAAAGAGAGTGGGGAAGGAACGGAAATTGCTGGGAGGGGGTCGTGTGGGTCCGGTAATGGCAGACAAGATAAGAGGTGGTGTTGAGGGAAAGAAAGTGGAGAAGGAGAGGGATAGAGACTTGGGACCAGAGGTAGGCAGCTGGGGAGAGGTGGATTATTGTTAAGGGAGAAATAAAGGGAATCAGGAGGTAATGAGGGGTCAGATGAATAAAAACCAAGACAAAGGGAATAAAAGAATAAGAAATGATAGTGGAGAAAGCTCTGAAAGTGAGGAAGATGAACAAGCTCAGAGAGGAGGTGTTGTCATAATTAGGTTTAATGAGAAGGCTCAGGGACATATGAAGAAAATTAACCCATTTGTGCTAACAACAACTCTGACAAATAAGGTAGGGGAAATAGTATTTGCAAAAGTCCTTAATGATGGCAACTTATTGGTAAGATGTGTGAATGAGGAACAACTTGAGAAAGCACTCAAGCTAAAAGAGATAGGAAAATGCAAGGTGGAATACACTGGGAGGGTGGGAGCACAAAACAGTGGTTGTAAAGGAGTGATCATGGGGATACCAATGAGTATAAATATGGAGGAGATAAAGAGGAATATCAAAGGAGGGAAAGTATTGAATGGTCAAAGACTGAAAACAACAAAGGAGGGAGTGAAAAAGGAAAGTGAATCAGTATTGATTGAATTTGAAGAAGAAAGAGTGCCAAGGAAGGTGTTCCTGGGTTTCATGAGTTACCCAGTAACGGTGTATGTGCCAAAACCACTGAGGTGCTATAATTGTCAAAGGTTTGGACACGTGGCTAAAAACTGTAAAAGGCAGAGGAGATGTGCTAGATGTGGGGGTGATCATGAATATGGAAAGTGTGGAACAGGAGTTCAACCAAAATGCTGCAATTGTGGAGGAGCTCATAATGTTGCATATAGTGGGTGTGAGGTTGTGAGACGGGAGACTAAAATTCAAGAAATAAGAGTGAAAAGAAAGATCAGTTGTGCAGAAGCTGTAAGAATGTCAAGAGAACAGAATAATGCTCCTAATGATCAGGGAGCAATAGGGATACGAGAGATGCAACAAAGAACAAATGACAGGATTTATGTAGACAAAAAGGCTCTAGTAACATTCATTGCAGGAGTGATTAATAGTACGGCTGAGGTAAAATCAAAAAGTGACAAAATTCAGCTGGTGGTAAAAGCAGCAGTAAACCATTTAGGTTTAGTGGGACTGACATGGGAGGAAGTGAGGGAGAACCTCAGTAATCAGTCAAGCCAGGAAGTGTCATGTGTTGGTTAATACTAATTATGGTGATTTTTTTACAATGGAATGCAAGGAGCTTACTGGCCAATAGCCAGGAATTCAAGCACTTTATTAAAGAAATGGTTGTAAAACCGGATGTAGTGTGTATTCAGGAAACTTGGTTAAAATCAGCTTTAGACTTTGTGGTATATGGGTATACAATGATAAGGAAAGATAGAAATCTAGGGGGAGGAGGGGGTTGTGCTATGTTAATCAAGCAAGGTATACCATATAGGGTACTGGAAAAAGGAGATGATCAGGAATACATAGTGCTGGAAGTGTGGGAGAGAGGGGAGGGAGTGGTTATAATTAACTACTACAATCCATGTAAAAGGTTGGATTTGGACAGCCTATTAAAGATACAAGGACAAAACAGACATAAAGTAGTGTGGTGTGCAGATTTCGATGCTCCTAGCACAATATGGGGGGATCAGATTACAGATCCAAATGGAAAGGTAATTGAAGATTTGATGGAAGAAAGGGATTTGGTGTGTATGAATGATGGTAGCGGCACAAGGATAGATATAACAACAGGAATTGAGTCAGTGTTAGATATTACGTTAGTGTCTAATACCTTGGCTGGCATTAGTAACTGGGGAGTTTGGACTGCTTCAACAGTAGGCAGTGATCACTACCCAGTTTTGTGTTCAGTGGGTGAAAGAGTTGAAGTAAGACCAGGTGGCGGAATCCCAAAGTGGGTGTTTGGAAAAGCTGATTGGGGTAAGTTCCAGGAGTTGAGTGAAGAAGGGTTGACAAAGATTGATATTTCTGGAAATGTAGATGAATTAAACAGTCAGGTGACTTCAGCAATTATCATGGCAGCAGAAGGATCTATACCTAGGAGTAAAAATAGGATGAATAGAAAACTGGTACCATGGTAGACAGAGGAATGTTGTCAGGCTGTAAAAAACAGAAATAGAGCATTCAGGCTAGTTAAAAGAACCCATAATATGCAGCATTTGGTTCAATATAAGAAAGCACAGGCATTGGTGAGAAGAACTATACGTCAAGCTAAAAGGGCAAGTTGGAGGAGTTTTTGCAACAAGGTAGGAAGAACAACACCTGTGGGAGAGATATGGGGAATGATTAAGTGGATGGGAGGAGATGGAAGGGAATGGGAATATCCAGTAATGATATCTGAGGAGGAAACTGCAGTCTCCAGTAGGGATAAGGCTGAGGTCATGGCCAAATCATTCGTACTGATACACATTTCAGAAAATTTGTCTGAAGAAGGGAGAAGAAGAAGGGAAAGAATAATGAGCCAACACCCAGGTGTGTTAAGCAGGAGGGAAGGAACAGATGATATAATTGATGATCCATTTACATTAGCAGAAATGGTGAGAGCAATAAAGAGATCGAGACCAACCTCCCCAGGGAAAGATCTGATATGCTCTGTGATGCTAAAAAATCTAGGAGAAGGAGAGCTCTTGAAGTTGTGGCATTTTTATAACAGAGCGTGGGAGGAGGGAAGATTACCAAGTGCATGGAAAGAAGCAGTAGTAATTCCAATAAGGAAGCCTGGCAAGGATCTGTCAAAACCCATTAGCTACAGACCAATTGCATTAACATCAAATATATGTAAGATAATGGAAAGGATGATAACAGAAAGGTTATCATATGAGCTTGAGAAAAGGGGAATGCTGGCAAGTTATCAGAGTGGTTTTAGAAAGGGAAGGAATTCCATGGACTCAGTGATTATGTTAGAGACTGAAATAAGGAAGGCCCAGGCAAATAGAGAGTCAGTAGTGGCAGTGTTCTTTGACATTGAAAAAGCCTATGCTATGATGTGGAAGGAAGGATTATTAATTAAACTGCGCAAGATGGGGGTTGGTGGGAGAGTTTTTAATTGGATTAAGGATTTTTTGTTTGGTAGAAAAATTCAAGTTCGGATTGGATCAGTATTATCAAAACAGTACATAGTGGAAAATGGCACACCTCAAGGTAGTGTGATTAGCCCGTTACTTTTCATCATTATGATCAATGATGTCTTCACAAAGGTACCAGTGGATATAGGTAGGTCACTGTTTGCGGATGATGGGGCCTTGTGGAAAAGACGCAGGAACATGGACCATATAATCAGGAAACTACAAGAAGCAATTGATGAAGTGGTGGAGTGGGGTTATGATTGGGGATGTAGATTTTCAGTAGACAAAACTCAAACTGTATTTTTTACCAGGAAAAGGGTTGAGGTAGGGAAGAAGTTAAGGATGTATGGGGTTGAATTAGAAAGGGTTGCATCATTTAAATTTCTGGGAGTTATATTTGATTCATGATTAACATAGGCAGACCATATCAGGAAAGTTGAGGAGAAATGTAAAAAAGTAATAAATGTGATGAGATGTTTGACTGGTAGGGAATGGGGAACAAGTTATTCAGCTTTGAAGAGAATGTATGTGGCTTTAGTAAGATCTGTATTGGATTATGGAAATATAGTATATGGATCAGCAGCTAGGTCTCTTATAAAGAAACTGGATGTGATTCAGGCTCAGGCCTTGAGAGTGTGCTGTGGGGCTTTTAAAACATCACCAGTGTCAGCCCTACAGGTAGAAATGGGAATAATGCCTTTGGAACTAAGGATGCAACTGATGGCAAACTACTGGGCTAACTTGCAGGTGCACAATGATTCTCACCCTACTAAAGGAGTGTTGCAGGAGTGCTGGGAAAATGGGAGGTTTCAGAGGGATACCCTTAGTTGGGCAGGGAATGATACCGCGAAAGAATGTGGAGTATTTGATCTGAGGATAAGTCCTTCAGTAGTTTGTCCGGTTGTAGCTCCATGGAAGCTTGTATGGCCTGACATAGACTGGCATTTGTTAGAGGTAAAAAGGAAAGAAAGATATAAAACAGATTTGGTAAATGCATTTAACTGTCATGTGATGGAAAAGTATAGTGATTATACTCACGTTTATACGGATGGTGCGAAGGAACCTGAAACAGGAGTGCCAGGGTTTGGGGTGGTCATACCAGCAAAAGAAATTGGAATCAGCAGAAGAACAGCTAATAAGTTAGGGGTGTTTACAGTGGAGATGCTGGCAGTGTTGGTTGCGTTGCAATGGGTGCAGAAAGCCAGACAAGCCTAAGCATTGATATGTTCAGATTCATCCTCAGTTCTAGCAAGTTTAAGGTCTTTTCACACAAACAGTTGGCAAGATGTACTTTATGAAGTCCTTCAGTTAGTTACAAGAATTACAAATCAGGGAGGTCAGGTAAAATTTCTATGGGTTCCAGCACATGTAGGGGTGAAGGGGAATGAGAGGGTGGATGAGTTGGCAAAGAGGGCGTTAAAGAAAGAAAATGTGGAAATGCACATTAGTATCAGTAAAGCAAAGGTTAAGTGTGTAATCTGGGAAAAAATCAACTGAATGTGGCAAGAAAGATGGGACAGGGAGGGGAAAGGGAGGCATTTATATCAAATACAAAAGAGTGTTGCAGTTACTAGGGTAGGTAATGGAAACAGAAGAGAGGAAATTGTGTGGACTAGGTTAAGGCTGGGGCATTGTGCATTAAATAAAACATTGAAAATGATGGGGAAACACCAGACAGGATTGTGTGAGGAATGTCAGGAAGAGGAGTCAGTAGAACATGTAGTTCTGAGTTGCAGGAAGTATGGGATACAGAGAGAGATGATGAGAAATAAATTAAGGGAGTTGGGGATGCAGGAATTCACATTAAAAGGGTTGCTGGGCATGGGTGAGAGAGCACAAGTCCGGGTATTTTTAGCGTTTTTAAGGGGTACAGGGGTTTTTTATAGAATATGACGAATAAACAGGAATAGGATACTAGGATGGTCAAAGATGGGAGGGTGAAGTGTAGGTTTGTATATGTGTGTGTGTGTGTGTGTGTGTGAGATTGGGTGAAGGGATTTAGAATGTATGTCTAGTGCACATTCTGGAGCAGAGGGTGGCGGTAATGCACCATTAAGCTGGATGCCAACCGCTGTAAAACAAGATGCAGACAGAGAGAGGTCCAACTGGATACAGTGTGGGGGGTTGATCTTGGGGGTTATTGATTGAGTGGGTGGGGACTTTGGTGTGGAGGAGTCTAGTAGTTTGGAAAGGGTTAGTTTGTAGCCTATGGCTGAAAAAAGGAGGGGGGGGCTGAGATTGAAGGGGGAGGGTGGGAAATGGTGGAATACTCCCGAAGTAAGGGCAGCCAAGAAAAGGTGCCTGAAGTGCAAGACCTGAAGTAATGGGGGACAACAAACTGAGGAAAATGGCTGAATTGGAGGAATTTATAGTTCTGTATAAAATTAATGGTCAGAAGGAAGGAGAAAGAGGATTTAGAGCCCTTAATCTTTTGAAAGTGGCAGCAGCATTAGAGAACCAAATAGGTAAAGGATTCCAGGCCAAGATTTTGTCTAATGGATTGCCGAAAAATTGTTGCAAAGATATTGACCAATATAACAGTACTAAAATGGTGGGAAAATAGGTTGTGAAAGTGGGGTGTATTACTCCAAAAAGAAGGGAGTTAAGGGGGTAGTGTAGGGTATTTGGTCTGGTATGACTGAGAAGGAAATTTTGGACAATATTAAAGGTGGTCGAGTGATTGAAGCCAAATGATTAAAATCGAGGGAAGGTGGTAATTGGGATGCTCCTGTTCTTCTGGTTTTTGCAGGTGATGTTCTTCCAACTAGAGTCCATCTTGGGAGCATGTCTTATCAAATTAGAGAATACATTAGACCTCCCTTACGCTGTTATAATTGCCAGAGATTTGGACATGTTGCTGGTTTGTGTCGAGGTAAAAGAAGATGTATGAAAGGTGGAGAGGATCATGATATTAAAGCATGTAAGGCAGCGGTGCCTAAGTGCAGTAACTGTGGAGGGGACCTTATAGCGGTGTTCAGAGGATGTGAGTATTTTAGTAAGGCAAAGCAGATTCAGGATGTTAGTATCCAACAAAAAATATCATATGCTGAAGCAGTAAATCCTTTGATAGAGAGCAAAGGGTAAGTAAAGAAAAGATTGGAATGATGGGGAGTCAGTTCATTCCGAGTTCTCTGACTATGGTTCCTTCAGGCATGGTGATGACTAAAGAGTCTTTTTTGGCGTTTGTTGTTGATGTACTGGTCGGGGTTAAAGCTACAGCTAAGAGGTTGGATATGATAAAAGTAGTTGTTGGAGATGTAGAGAGATTCCTTGATATAAACCAGATTTCGCCGGAAAAATTACATGAGTATATGACAGACAAGCAATCACTGGATACTTCCCAGCTGTCGGGATCAGAGAGTACGAAGGAGCTTTATGTGGATAAAGAGGCCAATAATTAGTATTTGGATGTTTTTAATATTACAATAGAATGCAAGAAGTTTATCTCCAAATGGTCAAGAATTAAAAAGATTTGTTGCAACTTTTAAAGACAAGCCTGATTTGACCTGTATACAGGAGACATGGTTAAAGCCTCATTTAGATTTTGTGATCCCTGGATAGTTTGAGAGCTGACAGAACAGGTAGATCTGGTGGAGGGTGTGCAACTTTCATTAAAACAGGACTCCAGTTTAGAAGACTTGATTTTAAATCTAACCTTGAAATTGTGGGTGTGGAGGTTTGGAACTCTCGTGGTCAAATTACTTTGATTAACTTTTATAATCCAGGTAATATGATGTTATCAGATTTGGATGAAATTATGAATAAGGCAAAATCCCCAGTAATCTGGGTTGGAGATTTCAATGCCCATAATCCTATATGGGGTAGTGAAAGTAAAGATAGTAATGGAGCAGTAATAGCGGAGTTTCTAGATAAATACAACATGGTACTGCTAAATGACAGAAGGCCTACAAGATTTAATATTGTAAAGAATACTTGTAGTCACTTAGAATTATCTATCACTTCCTCAAACTTAGCTAGGGTTGGGGAGTGGGATGTTATGGACAGATACACACTAGGAAGTGATCACTATCCTATATTATGTAGATTTGGTAGAAATTTGATAGTAGAAGTTGAGGAGAGGTCTGCTAGGTATAATTTTTCTTTGGCCCATTGGGATGAGTACCAGGAGAAAGCTGTGGATATAATAGAAGAGATTAATAGCGAGGGCTCCATAGATGATTGGAATGGATCCCTCTGTTCTATAATTCATAAAGTTGCTCAGTTGACTATTCTGCTAGGGATTGTACTTAAGGCTCTAGCATTAGTTCCGTGGTGGAATAAAAATTGTGATATAGCAGTGAGAAATAGAAATAAAGCTTACAGGAAATTAAGAAAGTACCCAGTGTTAGATAATGTTATGGAGTATAAAAAGGAAAGAGCAGTAGCAAGGAAAGTAATTAAAAATGCAAAGAGGGATAGTTGAAAAAGATTTTGTGGAACCCTGGGCCCTGAGACACCTATAAAGCAGCTATGGACGATCATTCACAGAATGTCAGGGATATATAGGCGACCATCTATCCCAGCTTTGCTGGAAGAAGATATTGAAGCTGTAACCAACAAGGAAAAGGCTGATATGTTTGTAGAGGTGTTCCAAGCGTTACACAGTTCTGGAGAGTTGGGTGATTTGAGAAAGGAAATTATGTTAAAGGAAAGTTGGAAATTGGACAGGAGATTGGATGATAACAGCTCCATAAATTTGTTTTGCTCCCTTCAGGAATTTCAGGAAGCTGTCCAATCAGGTTCAAACACTTCTGGTAGGGATGGACTGTGTTATGAATTGCTTAAGCATTTAGATGACTCTGTATTAATAGAAATTCTAGCATTGTTTAATTCAGTGTGGAGAGAAGGAAAATTACCAGTAGAGTGGAAGCATGCGGCAGTAGTTCCAGTTTTAAAGCCAGGTAAGGACGCGTCTAGTCCTAGTTCCTATTGGCCTATAGCTTTAACGTCAGTGCTTTGTAAAACTATGGAATGAATGGTCACCAACAGACTTGTTTATTTTTTGGAAAATAAGGGACATTTTGCTGCCTATCAAAATGGTTTTAGAACTGGAAGATCAACAATGAATCTGTTGCCCTTTTAGATCATGATATTAAAAAAGCATTTCAAAATAGAGAAGTAATGGTAAGTGTATTTCTAGATATTGAAAGAGCATATGACTCACTATGTAAGGATGGCTTATTAATTAAACTCTATGATGCGGGAATTAGAGGTAGAATGTTTAATTGGATCAAAGATTTCCTTAAGGAAAGGGCAATTCAAGTAAGAATAGGCGGAAAAAGCTCCAGGTCAGTTAAAATAGGTAATGGTACCCCTCAAGGAAGTGTCATTAGTCCAGTTCTTTTTAACGTCATGATAAATGATATCTTTGATCAGGTAGGGACAGGATATGGCAAATCATTGTTTGCAGACATGGTGCAATCTGGAAAAGAGGAAGAAACATCAAGTATATATTAAGGCAGGTACAAAAGGCTTTAAGATCAGTTGAAAACTGGGCTAATAAATGGGGTTTCAGGATTTCTGCTTCTAAGTCCAAATATATGATTTTTGGCTTTAGAAGAAAGATTCCTAATTGTGAATTGTCTATATGATTCTCCACTAGAAAGAGTCAAGGTATTCAAGTTTTTAAGGTGTCTGGTTTGATGAAAGACTTACTTGGAAGGTTCATATAGATAAAACAATTGGAAAGTGTGAGAAAGTTTTAAATGTTATGAGAAGTATTGCTGGATGCGGCTGGGGAGCAGGGCGGGAGACTAGGTACTTAATATATCTAGCTATGATTAGATCAGTTACAGATTATGGTTGTATTGCTTATGGTTCCGCTTCTACGGCAGTGCTTGGAAAACTAGACACTATGCAATCCAAAGCACTTAGACTCTGTTGTGGAGCTTTTAGAACAACATCAGTCCTGGCATTATGCGTGGAGATGGGAGAAGTGCCTCTGCATTTAAGACGAATTCAATTGGGCCTTCAGTACTGGGTAAAACTAAATGGATTCAATCACAGCTGTCCATCAAAGTGTCTTTTGCAGGGGAATTCGGAGTGCCAAAGTAAAATTTAGATTTGGTTAATAACTGGGCTGTGAAATTGAAACTGACTGAGGAAGACATAGTTGACCAAATTTGCTTGCCACCCATCCCTTTTTGGCTCTTTCCAGAACCAGAAGTAGACCTATTCCTCCTTTTTCAGCTTAAAGGAAGCAGTGCAATTTCATCAGCATTGATCACAAATGAATATTTAAATACTGGATGGGGATCTTATCTGAAGATTTTTACTCAGTGGACCCAGAGAGCAGTAGGGCAGGATTCGGGATGTATGTGTCTCAACTTGGAGTTAAGATTGGTCACTGGGTTTCAGATGGTGTTTCTGTCTTTACAACAGAATTATTAGTAATCCTCTGGGCCTTGTGGTGGATAGAAGACTCTCGACCATGTAGGGTTATCATCTGTTCGGATTCTGCTGCTGCCTTAGAGTCTATAAAAGGAAGTAAATCAAAAGCTTGTCCTGATATAGTTATTGAGATTCTCTTAGTGTTGTTTAGAGTAGGGAAGATGGGTTGTGCAATTAGATTTTCATGGATACCTGGGCATGCTGGGGTGGAGGGAAATGAAATTGTGGATGGCATTGCAAAGTCTTCCTGACAGAGCTGGCAAGTAGAAATTAGAGTTCCCCTAGGCAGAACAGAATTGAGAAGTAGGATTAAGAAAGGTATAGAGAAGAAGTGGCAGGAGGATTGGAAAAATGAATTAAGGGGCAGGCATTATTTTTCTAGTCAACCACTAGTTAAAAAGGTCTCAGACTGTTACCTTTTAAGTCGTAGAGATATGGTGAAATTTACAAGACTTGGGTTGGGGCACTGTGGGCTAAACAATTATTTAAAGATAATAGGAAAACATCCTGCTGGATTATATGCAACACACATCAAAGTTGCTGGTGAACGCAGCAGGCCAGGCAGCATCTCTAGGAAGAGGTACAGTCGACGTTTCAGGCCGAGACCCTTCGTCAGGACTAACTGAAGGAAGAGTGAGTAAGGGATTTGAAAATTGGAGGGGGAGGGGGAGGGGGAGATCCAAAATGATAGGAGAAGACAGGAGGGGGAGGGATGGAGCCAAGAGCTGGACAGGTGATTGGCAAAAGGGGATACGAGAGGATCATGGGACAGGAGGTCCGGGAAGAAAGACAAGGGGGGGGGGCATCCAGAGGATGGGCAAGAGGTATATTCAGAGGGACAGAGGGAGAAAAAGGAGAGTGAGAGAAAGAATGTGTGCATAAAAATAAGTAACAGATGGGGCATGAGGGGGAGGTGGGGCCTTAGCGGAAGTTAGAGAAGTCGATGTTCATGCCATCAGGTTGGAGGCTACCCAGACGGAATATAAGGTGTTGTTCCTCCAACCTGAGTGTGGCTTCATCTTTACAGTAGAGGAGCCCGTGAATAGACATGTCAGAATGGGAATGGGATGTGGAATTAAAATGTGTGGCCACTGCTTTCTCTGGCGGACAGAGCGTAAATGTTCAGCAAAGCGGTCTCCCAGTCTGCGTCGGGTCTCGCCAATATATAAAAGGCCACATCGGGAGCACCGGACGCAGTATATCACCCCAGTCGACTCACAGGTTACTCACAGGGTCACAGGACCCAACCTTCCCCTCTCCATTGACACACCCAGCCTCCCCCCTCCCCCCTCTGATCCCAGCTCTCATCCGTGCCGGGTCTTTACCATCCCCTCCAACTTTCAACTGTCGGAGGCAGAACGCTCTGTCCTCAGTAAGGGCCTCATGTTTGTCCCCCTTCGCCCACGCCTCAGCGAGTTCCGTGTTCGCCACGATGCGGAACTTTTCTTCCGCCGTCTCCGTCTCCGAGCCTACTTCTTCGGCAAGGACTCTTCCACCCCCACCGATGACCTCTTTTCCCGTCTTCAACCCTCCTCTTCTTCATGGACACCCCGCTCTGGTCTTCTGCCTGCTCTAGATCTCTTTATCGCTAATTGCCGACGGGACATCAACCGTCTCGACTTCACCGCACCTTGTCCCCATTCCAACCTCACTCCTTCGGGACGCTCTGCTCTCCACTCCCTCCGCACTAATCCTAACCTTACTATTAAACCCGCCGATAAGAGGGGTGCTGTTGTAGTCTGGCGTACTGACCTCTACCTTGCCGAGGCACAATGACAACTCACGGATACCTCCTCTTATTTACCCCTCGATCGTGACCCCACTAAGGAGCACCAGGCCATTGTCTCCCACACCATCACTGACTTTATCCGCTCAGGGGATCTCCCATCCACTGCTACCAACCTTATAGTTCCCACACCCCGCACTTCCCGTTTCTACCTCCTACCCAAGATCCACAAACCTGCCTGTCCTGGTAGACCTATTGTCTCAGCTTGCTCCTGCCCCACCGAACTCGTTTCTGCATACCTCGACACGGTTTTATCACCCCTTGTTCAATCCCTTCCGACCTATGTTCGTGACACTTCTCACGCTCTTAAACTTTTCGATGATTTTAAGTTCCCTGGCCCCCACCGCTTTATTTTCACCATGGATGTCCAGTCCCTATATACTTCCATCCCCCATCAGGAAGGTCTCAAAGCTCTACGCTTCTTTTTGGATTCCAGACCTAATCAGTTCTCCTCTACCACCACTCTGCTCTATCTAGCGGAATTAGTCCTTACTCTTAATAATTTCTCCTTTGGCTCCTCCCACTTCCTCCAAACTAAACGTGTAGCTATGGGCACCCATATGGGTCCTAGCTATGCCTGCCTTTTTGTTGGCTTTGTGGAACAATCTATGTTCCGTGCCTATTCTGGTATCTGTCCCCCACTTTTCCTTCGCTACATCGACGACTGCATTGGCACTGCTTCCTGCACACATGCAGAACTCGTTCACTTTATTAACTTTGCCTCCAACTTTCACCCTGACCTCAAGTTTACCTGGTCCATTTCTGACACCTCCCTCCCCTTTCTAGATCTTTCTGTCTCTGTCTCTGGAGACAGCTTATCCACTGATGTCTACTATAAGCCTACTGACTCTCACAGCTATCTGGACTATTCCTCTTCTCACCCTGTCTCTTGCAAAAACACCATCCCCTTCTCGCAATTCCTCCGTCTCCGCCGCATCTGCTCTCAGGATGAGGCTTTTCATTCTAGGACGAGGGAGATGTCTTCCTTTTTTTAAAGAAAGGAGCTTCCCTTCCTCCACCATCAACTCTGCTCTTAAACGCATCTCCCCCATTTCACGTACATCTGCTCTCACTCCATCCTCCCGCCACCCCACTAGGGATAGGGTTCTCCTGGTCCTCACCTACCACCCCACCAGCCTCCGGGTCCAACATATTATTCTCCGTAACTTCCGCCACCTCCAACGGGATCCCACCACTAAGCACATCTTTCCCTTCCCCCCCTTTCTGCATTCCGCAGGGATCGCTCCCTACGCAACTCCCTTGTCCATTCGTCCCCCCCATCCCTCCCCACTGATCTCCCTCCTGGCACTTATCCGTGTAAGCGGAACAAGTGCTACACATGCCCTTACACTTCCTCCCTTACCACCATTCAGGGCCCCAAACAGTCCTTCCAGGTGAGGCAACACTTCACCTGTGAGTCGACTGGGGTGATATACTGCGTCCGGTGCTCCCGATGTGGCCTTCTATATATTGGCGAGACCCGATGCAGACTGGGAGACCGCTTTGCTGAACATCTACGCTCTGTCCGCCAGAGAAAGCAGGATCTCCCAGTGGCCACGCATTTTAATTCCACATCCCATTCCCATTCTGACATGTCTATCCACAGGCTCCTCTACTGTAAAGATAAAGCCACACTCAGGTTGGAGGAACAACACCTTATATTCCACCTGGGTAGCCTCCAACCTGATGGCATGAACATCGACTTCTCTAACTTCCGCTAAGGCCCCACCTCCCCCTCGTACCCCATCTGTTACTTATTTTTATGCACACATTCTTTCTCTCACTCTCCTTTTTTCTCCATCTGTCCCTCGGAATATACCTCTTGCCCATCCTCTGGGTCCCCCCCACTTTGTCTTTCTTCCCGGACCTCCTGTCCCATGATCCTCTCGTATCCCCTTTTGCCAATCACCTGTCCAGCTCTTGGCTCCATCCCTCCCCCTCCTGTCTTCTCCTATTATTTTGGATCTCTCCCTCCCCCTCCAACTTTCAAATCCCTTACTCACTCTTCCTTCAGTTAGTCCTGACGAAGGGTCTCGGCTTGAAACGTCGACTGCACCTCTTTCTACAGATGCTGCCTGGCCTGCTGCGTTCACCAGCAACTTTGATGTGTGTTGCTTGAATTTCCAGCATCTGCAGAATTCCTGTTGTCTACTGGATTATATGACTGTGGTAGTCCAGAGACAGTCCAACATGTTTTGCTGAGCTGTAATCGATATAAAATTGAAAGAAACACGTTGTTCGAGAGCATCTGCAGAATTCCTGTTGTTTGTTTTTGAGGCTATCTGGCTTAAACTTATTTTGGTTTTGTATTAAATCTTTGTTTGGCCATCAAGAGAATCAACATCTGATTGAAGAGTCTATTATTCAGTTTATACGTGAGACTAGGTTGTACTCGAGAATGAGTTCCTTGAAGTTCTATAATTAATTATACATCCTGCGGACTGCTGTAATATGCCTAGATGCGTCTAAACAGCCGGAAATAGAAATAGAAGAAGAAGAAGAAGGTCCAACTGCTTTGGTGGTGGTAATGCATCTTTAAGTTAGACTGCCAACTGCCATTAAATGTCAGAAGAAGAAATAAGTCCAGCTGCTGGTGAGTCAGGATCCTGGCAAAAACTACACCATTAAGACAAAAAAAAACACACTCCAAGCAGCTCCATGAAAAGGTTATTGAAAAGCACAAGTTAGAAGATAGAGACAAGAAAACTTCCAAGTCACTGAATATCCCTTGGAGTACAGTTAAGTCAATCATCAAGAAATGGAAAGAATTTGGCACAGCTGTAAATCTGTCCAGAGCAGGCTGTCCTCAAAAGTAAGTGACCGTGCAAGAAGGGGCCTAGTGAGGGAGACCATCAGGAGACTTGTGACAACTCTGGAGGAGTTACAAGCTTCAGTGGCTGAAATGGGAGAGATTGCGCATACAACAACAGTTGCCCAGTTCACCAGTTGCAGCTTCATGGGTGAGTGGCAAACAGAAAGCCACTTTTGGGGAGAAAAAAAACCTCACATAAAATCTCAGCTAGAGTTTGCCAGAAGGCATGTGGGAGACTGAAGTCAGCTGGAAGAAGGTTGAGCTTTTTGGCCATCAGACTAAATGCTATGTTTGCTGGAAGCCAAACACCACACATCATCAAAACATACCATCACTACTGTGAAGCATTGTGGTGACTGCATCATTCTGTAGGGATGCTTCACTGCAGCAGGCCCTGGAAGGCTTGTGAATTTAGAGGGTAAAATGAATGCAGCAAAATATAGGGAAATCCTGAAGGAACCCCTGTCACAGTCTGCAAGAGAACTGTGACTTGAGAGAAGATTTGTTTTCCAGCAAGACGGTGTCCCCAAGCATAAAGCCAAAGCTACACAGGAATGGCTTAAAAATGGCATGACCAAGTCAGAGTGGACTCCAATAGAGAATTTGTGGCTGGATTCGAAAAGGTCTGTTCACTCACAATCCCCATGCAATCTGACAGAGCTTGAGCAGTTTTGTAAAGAAGAATGAGCAAAAACTATAGTGTCTAGATGTGCAAAGCTGATAGAGACCTATCCGCACAGACTACTCAAGGGTGTAATTGCTGCCAAAGGTGCATCTACTAATTACTGACTTTAGGGGGGAGTAGTTGTGCAATCAATTATTTTATGTTTAATAATTAGAAATTTGTCTTCACTTTGAAACTAACAGTCTTTTCTTTTAATTGGTCAAAAAAGCCAAATTAAATCCCCTGTGATTCAATGTTGTAAAACAACAAAACATGAAAATTTCCAAGTGGGGAGGGGTGAATACTTCTTATAGGCACTGTAGCTGGTTTACACATGAGCTGAGGTATAAAGGACATTGATGGAAGACAATATCTACCCCTGGGAGGGGTAATTAAGTAGTTGTATAAAACCATCCTCGAAGAGCTAAAGTCTCAAAGTCCCACTGTATTTCTGCCCACTCCAACAACAGCACTCTGCTTGCCCCTGTCTTATTTTAATTTGTTCTTACCAATCAATCCTGAGCACAGATTGGTCACTGCTTTAAACACCAAACTGCCATGAGTTGCTGCCTTTTCTACACAATCGACGAATCTGAGTAAGCCACATATTCTCAGGCTTCCAATCTCTGATTGGCCGCTACTCTGATTTATGAGGGCATTATCAGTATTTGTCTTCCCAAAATGCATCACCTCACAGTAGTTAGAATGTACTTCCATCTGCTAAAGTTGCCTCCACTGAGGAATTTTCATTCATTGGAAAATATACTTTTTAAAAAGTCATTGGATGATATCTAGATGGCGAAAGATGTTGGAGGTGTGATGTGAGAGTGTGAGTGAGGCTGAGAGATATGGGCAGTGTCACCCCAAGTGCAGGAAAGGCTGTAAATTTGTGTCAGGTTAGAAGCTGCACAGGTAAGAGTGTTCCAGAAAACAATCTATGAGGAGCAACACTGTAAACCACTGTGTTTAACCCAGTAATACAATTTGGAAAGGAACAACATGAGAAGTTCTATATTGTTGCTCGTCAGAAAGTGGCATCGTTTTTCTTGGATTTAATCTTTTTGCATTTCCCTACCTGCCAACAACCATGAGCTCCCATTCACTGCAGTGGGGCCGGAGGTGGTGCCAGATGTCCATTGTAAATAATGTGCTTGCACTGTTGAAGATTGAAGTGAGGGAGGACATGAGAGCAGCGACCATGACTGACATCATCAGGCCCCGCAGTCCTGCCATCAAAGAGTGAGAAAAGGAACAGATTTAAACCAAGCTCCCTTCAAGAACTGAGCACTAACAAGATCCACAGTACTGGGGGCACATTCACAGACCGAAGCACACCAGACAGCATTCCACACTGACAACCTCAGTCTCTGCTTCATTCCCTGGAATTCACATTCACCCTTCCTCAACTCAAAAAGCACCTTTCCTGCAAATGTGTTACAGCAAAAGGGGAGGAGAAAGGGAGGTCTTTGTGTTGGAGGGGAGTGAGAAGGTTCTGTTCATAAGGTTCTCTTCAGCCCTCAAACTCACCCTAGCATCAAATTCTCTTCCACTACAACTCACCAGGAGACAATTTCTTCTGGAAGGAGATAGATAATGGTGATGATTATTTGCTGCCACTGTTAAATGTTTTTGAGAGATTTAGCCAGGGTTAACTATTTGCATGTTAGAACAGACCATGGGCCATAATTGTAAAATCCGGTTGGGGGTTGTGCAGCAGGGCCCCACCACTCTATTGACATCCTGCAGGTACGTGAGGTCCACGGAATCCATAAACCATATCTTGAACTGAGGGCAAAGGCAGCTCTGGTATTGGCCAACAGGCTGCAGCATCACCACCACTTCCTGTTTGTGCCCATTAACCACCCATTATCATCACTGCTGAGGTTACCTACCAGCCTGCCTCATCCTTCCCCCAATTAATCCTACCTCCTAATCTCTGTCACCCTCTGCACAACTGTACCCATCAAAGGCTGTCTGAGGGTTACTGAGGGACCATATAAGCCTTTGTCCCATTGTTTTGGCACCTTTGGATTCATGAAAATAAATGCTCGAACCAGGAGTTTCAATGAGTTCAAGGTCCTGAGATCCTCTGGCTGAGTGGAAGGTTGCTAGAAGATTCTACAGATCGTTGGTGAGACCGCACTTGGTACACAGTGTATAGTTCAGGACAACACACTGTACGAAGGACATGACAGGCCAGAGATGGCACAGGAAAGGTTTACAAGGAATTCCAGGCTTAAATCATAAGTTGTTATTTTTACTATTCACTATTTTCTCTGGAGTGAAGGGTGGACCTTCTAGAAGTTTATATAATCATGAGGGGCAGAAATAAGTGAATGGTCA
>NC_092378.1:86075742-86156359 GCF_030028105.1 Mobula birostris
ATTAGATATAATAGGACTTGATAACATAAATTCATTCAGGCCAAAAAATTTACGAAATTGAAACCATATTCACAATGTATGTTTAACTATAGGGTTAAACATTTGTTTATTCAATTTAGGTAGTACAAAAGGAAGTGAAGTTCCTAAAATGGAAGCTAAAGAAAACCTTTGTACAGAGTGGCTTTCAAGGTTTACCCAATATGGGCTTGGAGTTATATTCCAATCTTGCGTCCAAAATATTAAATATCAAATATTAATTGCCCAGTAATAAAATCTTAGGTTAGGCAATGCCAAACCACCCTCTTTCTTAGATTTCTGTAAGTATTTTTTACTAAATCTGGAATTTTTATTTTGCCATATATAAGAGGAAATTTTAGAATCAATAGTATCAAAAAAGGATTTAGGAATAAAAATTGGTATCGTTTGAAATAAATATAAAAATTTAGGTAAAATAATCATTTTAATAGCATTGATTTGGCCAGTCAATGATAGAGACAATGGGGACCACTTAGTAATCAGTTGTTTAATCTGATTAATTAATGGTAAAAGGTTAAAATTGAATAGATCCTTATGTTTCTTATTAATTTTAACTCCTAGATAAGTGAAATAGTAGTCACTCTAACTGGAGAATTTCTATAAGTGGGAACCTGCATATTTAATGGAAAAAGTTCACTCTTACCTAGGTTCAATTTATAACCAGAAAGACTACTAAACTGAGCAAGCAAAGTTAATACTGCCGGAATAGATTTTCCTGGGTTAGAAATATATAATAGTAGATTATCTGCATATATTGCTAATTTATGAGTCTCATTTCCACGGGTAATGCCAAATATATTAGGGGAGTCACGGATAGCAATAGCTAGTGGTTCCAAAGAAATGTCAAATAGTAATGGACTAAGAGGACAGCCCTGCCTAGTACCACGGAGTAGATGAAAAAGAGGGGATCTTTGAAGCCAAAGGGGTAAGATATATCAGTTTAATCCAAGATATAAATATCGAACTAAAATTAAATTTCTCAAGGGTGTTAAATAAATATGTCCATTCAACTCTGTCAAAAGCTTTCTCGGCATCCAATGAAATAACACATTCTGGAATTTTGGGTGAAGGCGTATAACAATATTCATTAATCTCCTAATATTAAAAACAGTAATGATTTTTAATACATCTGGTCTGATCAGCAGAAATAATTTGAGGTAATACATTCTCCAATCTCACTGCCAATATTTTAGAAAAAATCTTGGAATCCACATTCAACAAAGATATAGGCCTATAAAATACACATTCAGTAGGGTACTTATATTTTTTAAGAATTAGGGAAATAGAAGCTCGATAAAAAAATTGTGGTAATTTACCTATAGATACTGCATCCCTAAAAACACTACATAGCCAAGGAGTCAGTGTAGTAGAGAAAAATTTTAAAAATTCTAATGTAAATCCGTCTGGGCCAGGTGCTTTACCTGAGTTCATCAAAAAAATAGTGTTCTTTATTTCCTCTACTGTAATAGGTACATCTAGTTTTGAACGTTCATTAGATGATAATTTTGGAATATTCAATTTCTTAAAAAATTCATGCATTATAGTAGAGTCATCAGGAAATTCTGATTGATATAAGGAGGTACAGAATCCTTGAAAGGATTTATTAATCTCGTCATGGTCAACTGTCAAAGTGCCATCTTGTTTGTGAATCTTAAGAATCTGTTATTTAACCGAGGCCGATTTCAATTGATTAGCTAAAAGTTTCCCAGTTTTATCACCAAGTATATAAAATTGACTCTTATATTATGATCACTGCCTCCTAAGGGTTCCTTTACCCAATCGCATCTGGTTCATTACATTACACCCAATCCAGAATTGCCTTTTCCCGAGTGGGCTTGACCACAAGCTGCTCTAAAAAGCCATCTTGTAGGCATCCTACAAATTTCTTCTAATGGTATCCAGCACCAACCTGATTTTCTCAATCTACATGCATATCGAAATCCCCCATGACTTTCATACCATTGCCCTTTTTACATGTGTTTTGTCTCTCCCATTGTAGTTTGTCCCCCAAATTTTGTCTGCTATTTGAAGGCCTGTATATAACTCCTGTTAGGGACTTTTTACCCTTGGAATTTCTTAACTCTACCCACAAGGATTCTGCATCTTCTAACCCTATGTCACTTCTTTGTGAAGATTTGATTCATTTTTTTCCAACAGATCCACTCCACCCCCTTTGCCTACCTGCCTGTCTTTCGACACGATTATGTGCCTTGGATGTTAAGCCAGTGATCTTCTTTGAGCCACGATCCATTGATGCCCACAATGTCATACCAGCCAATTTCAAACCACACTACAATATCATCTGCCTTATTCCGTATACTGCACACATTATTACTAAGCACATCTTTCCCTTCTGCCCCGCTTTCCGCAGGTATCGCTCCCTACGCCCCCCATCCCTCCCCACTGATCTCCCTCCTGGCATTTATCCTTGTAAGCAGAACAAGTGCTACACATGCCCTTACACTTCCTCCCCTACCACCATTCAGGGCCCCAGACAGTCCTTCCAGGTGAGGCGACACTTCACCTGTGAGTCGGCTGGTGTGATATACTGTGTCCGGTGCTCCCGATGTGGCCTTCTATATATTGGCGAGACCCGACACAGACTGGGAGACTGCTTTGCTGAACACCTACGCTCTGTCCGCCAGAGAAAGCTGGATCTCCCAGTGGCCACACATTTTAATTCCACATCCCATTCCCATTCTGACATGTTTATCCACGGCCTCCTCTACTGTAAAGATGAAGCCACACTCAGGTTGGAGGAACAACACCTTGTATTCCGTCTGGGTAGCCTCCAACCTGATTGCATGAACATTGACTTCTCTAACTTCCGCTAATGCCCCATCTCCCCCTCGTACCCCATCCGTTTTTTATTTATATACACACTTTTTTTCTCTCTCTCTCCTTTTTCTCCCTCTGTCCCTCTGACTATACCCCTTGCCCATCCTCTGGGTTTTCCCCCCCTCCCCCTTTTCCTTCTCCCTGGGCCTCCTGTCCCATTATCCTTTCATATCCCCTTTGCCAATCACCCGTCCAGCTCTTGGCTCTATCCCTCCCCCTCCTGTCTTCTCCTATCATTTTAGATCTCCCCCTCCCGCTCCCACTTTCAAATCTCTTACTAACTCTTCCTTCAGTCAGTCCTGACGAAGGGTCTCGGCCCGAAACGTCGACTGTACCTCTTCCTAGAGATGCTGCCTGGCCTGCTGCGTTCACCAGCAACTTTGATGTAATCTACTGAGGTTGCTTTTTTTTAACATGCAAGTGGAAGGTGGATAAGGGAGAATCAGTTGATGTAGAATATTCATTTTGAGCAGGTACCTGATAATGCCATGTGAAGCTGATTCACAAGGACAGAGTTCAGGATACTGGTATGATTGGAGGAATGGTTATCAGTCAGAAAGCTAAGTCACTTTCTAGCTGACAGAGTAATAATAACTGCAATGATGCATGGTCAATATTTGGGTCTCAGCAATTTAAAAATCAAGTGGAATATTTGTAAACTTGTGATGAAAGAAATCCAGATGGTAAAGTATCTTGACTGAGGGTCATTTCTCTAGATGATGCCTGACATGCTGAGTTCTTCCCACTCTTTCAGATGTGGGGAGAGTTCAGTTGTGAGAGCAAAGAGGCTGTGAAAGGAAACAGATTCATTAACTGAATGAGCAAGAAGGCAGGAAGTGTAAACTTTCTCACTTTGGCTCTGTATAAAAAAGCAGAATATTTTGTAAAAGGTTAGAGACTGGTAAATGTTCATAGAGGAATTTTATGGTGTTTGAGTACAAATTACAGCATTAACATACTCTTACAACAAGCAATCAGGAAGCGGATGATATGTATTAGCAAGGAAGTCTTGCTGCAAATACACAGAGCTCAATGAAGTGTTTTGATTTTGTACACAAGGAAAGATACATTTGCCTTAAAGGGAGTGCAGCACAAGTTTACTAGCTACTTCAAAATCAGTTGATCAATTTCTACACTGGTAGGGTTTTGATTGTTCTCCATTCCTATAACAGAGCAGCCGCATCTGTAATGAGCATTTTTAAGACCAAGATTTTTGGCTCAGAAGGAAATCATGGGACATGGTCATCGTGGCTATCCCTTGAGGTTGAGGATGATGATCTTCATTCTGTTGATTTACTTATGGACTCTCAAGTGGCTTATGAGTCCAATCTTGGCTTTGAAAGTTCTTCTGTATTCAGGACAGGTAGTTCCAGATGGCAGATTGGGCTTTGGTTGTTGCTACCTCTCTTTCCACTTTCTTCATGGGACATGGAGACAGCTCAGAGAAGCTCATATGTGATCTCTGAATAATGATGCAGCCTAAGGATTTTAGTCTATAACTCATATTTTTTGTGCTTAGTTTATTGAAGCTTCTTTCACACATTCCTGAATGTACTGAGGTCTCATCCACCTACAGGAAGTATACCAAAATAAATTCTCTCTTGCCTTAAGTATACCAGGAGAGATTCAGAGCTCTTTAATCTTCCAAGTATCCTTAAACTTTAACTTTACTTGATTATATTAGGCTTTCAATAACTCTTATTGTCTACCTTAGCTCCCATCATGAAAACATTCCTGAATGTGCTTCAGCTGCTTTTGGAGACTGTCTGGCTCTCATTCTGCCCAAACTGGCACTCTACAGCCCATTTCCTATTGTTCTTCACCCTGGCATCAGGTTGCAGCCCCTGGCTCAAACAAGCTGAGGCTCATACAGGGAATAGTGTTCAGGCACACAGCATTCAGCTCCATCACTGAACGGTGTTGATATCCACAGGAGCAACAGGAGGCAGACAAGAAAGAGAGTGAGATATATATATATATATAGAGAGAGAGAGAGAGGGAGAGACAGACAGAGAGAGAGAGAGAGAGAGCGCGCTGACACCGTCCTAGGAGAATGGAGGGAAGCAGTACCCTGAAGGGTGTTTGTCCGTTTGTAAGTATTAAATGTCAGAGTTAAGGTTCTGCACTTGAGGGCAAGGACAGGAGCTTTATTTAATCTTCAATGTCTGTTATATGGTGTATGAGCTAAGAGGAACCTGTGGTGTCAGTGACTGGTCTCTAATTGCTGCCAGCTTTACTTAAGGAACCCTGACTGCTAGGGTTGAGCAGGGCACTCAGTCACTCTGGACAACAGTCATCGGTCTTCACCCATCCTTACAGTTGAGGATGATTTGCTTCTACTCCAGTTCTGTGCTTGAGAATAGTTAGGGACACCAATTCAAATAGAGTGTTCAGAACCAGATATTTAACAAAGTTCTAGTCACTCCTAATGTTTCATTTTGATTGTTACTCTTGAACTTACCTTGACAAATTTAAGACTGTCATGTTTGCAACTCTTCTCAATTTCTTACTCGGCTTTTCAGTAAACTGAGCCCAGGGGAAAGCTGTGGCTTCCCGAATACTAACCTATCGAACTCTTCCCCTTCCACTGTCTACGTTATAGGAACGGGGTGACCACCTGGGAGCTGAAACCAGGTCTGCACTGCGTATTCTGTGGGGAGCTTTGGTTTTGCTGGCTGTGGCTGTGGTTATCGGAGGCTCAGTAACTGGTGTTCTGAGTCTTAGACGAAGTAGTCAGCAGGTAAGTTTAAAACCTCTGGCCTCTTTTGTGCTTGTGCCTGGGGATTGAAAGGTAGATTAGTGAAAGGTTAAAGAATGTAGAGTAGCTGGATCAGAACCAGAGATGAATTTGAATGACATTCCAGCTTTTTCTTTGTGTAGAAAATTATAAAACAATGATATCGGAGGAGAATTAGAGCTTTTGGCCCATCGAGTTTTCTCCCCCATTCGTTCGTGAATGATTTATTTTCCCTCTCAACCCCATTCTCCTGCCTTCTTTCCATAACCTTTGACATTCTGACCTATCAACCACTGCTTTAAATATACCCAGTGACGTGTCCTCTACGGTCATATGTGGCAATGAACTCCACAGATTCACCATCCTCTGGCTAAAGAAATTCCTTCTCATTTCTGTTCTCAAGGGACAACCTTCTGTGCTGAGGCCATGCCTCTGGTCCTAGCCTCTCCTACTATTCGAAACCTCCTCTCCACATCCACTCTATCTAGGCCTTTCAATGAGATCCCCCCTCAGTCTTGGCAAGTCCAAGTTCAGAGCCATCAAACACTCCTCATGTATTAACCCAAGCAACACACATAAAAGTTGCTGGTGAACGCCCTTGCCCATCCTCTGGGTCCCCTCCATCCTTGTCTTTCTTCCCGGACCTCCTGTCCCATGATCCTCTCACATCCCTTTTGCCTATCACCTGTCCAGCTCTTGGCTCCATCCCTCCCCCTCCTATCTCCTCCTATCACTTTGGATCTCCCCTCCCCCTCCAACTTTCAAATCCCTTACTCACTCTTCCTTCAGTTAGTCCTGACGAAGGGTCTCGGCCTGAAACGTCGACTGCACCTCTTCCTAGAGATGCTGCCTGGGCTGCTGCGTTCACCAGCAACTTTGATGTGTGTTACTTGAATTTCCAGCATCTGCAGAATTCCTGTTGTTCATGTATTAACCCTTTCATTTTCATAAACCTCCTCAGGACCACACCAATGCCAGCACATCCTTTCTTAGATATGGGGCCCAAAACTGCTCACAATACTCCAAAAATGGGCACCACGATAGCTAGTGGTTAGTGCAATGCTATCACAGCTCAGTGTGTTGGAGTTCAGAGTTCAATGCCAGCATCCTCTGTAAGGAGTTTATATGTCCTCCCCCATGGAAAGCATGGGTTTTCTCTGGGTGTTCTGGTTTCCTCTCACAGGCCAAAGAAGTCAGGGTTAGTAGATGAATAGGTCATTGTAAATTGTCCTGTGATTAGGCTCGGATCAAATCAGAGTTTGTTGAGCAGCACAGCTTGAAGGGCTGGAAGAGCCTATTTTGCGCTCTGATCAATGACGTGTAGAATCTCAACATTCCACCCTTGCTTTTATATCTATACCTTTCAAAACGAATGCTAATGTTGCATTTACCTTTCTCACCAACGACTCAACCTGCAAGTTAACTTCTAGGGAACCCTGCAAGAAGACTCCCAACTCCCTTCTCACCTCCCATTTCTGAACCTGCTCCCTATTTAGAAAATAGTCTCTGCCTTTATTCCTTCTACCAAAGTTCATGACCATACAATACCCAAAAACTGTATTCCATCTGCCACTTCTTTGCCCATTCTCCTCTTCTGTCCGAGCCCTTCTGCAGATGTCCTGCTTCCCGAACATTACCCGCCCTGCTACTATCTTTGTAACATCCTCATTCTTGGCCACAAGGCCAACAATTCTGTCATTCTGTCTCCCTTCTCTGCCCATTTCCATTAATTCCTCCTCCTGCAGACAGATCAACTGCTACTAACACCACCCTCTCTTGGCACTGCCACCACCACTTGTGTTCTGCAGGCTCTCTTGGTCTTGGTCCTATCCTTTAAACTTCCTCCACTCCTTCCCTCTCTCCACAACTTGAACAAGCTTAATTTTTAGCTCTGATTCTCCCTCTACACATACTGCCTGATTGGCTGAATACTTCCTGGCGGGACCATCCTGACCAGAACTGAACTGGCTTGATCCTTCTGGTGCTGGGACACCTTCACCAAGAGGTGCACATTTTAATGTACAATGCACATACTTGCTTCCATTGAATGCCTTTCTCGATGCCATTTGTTGCTGTTGCTTCAAGATCAGCCTGAGCATCTGTCACCAGCTTCTGTGTCTGTTGCAGTGAAAAGTGGGTCGATATAAAAAGGTAACAGCCAGTGTCTTGATGTTTTCTCTGATTCTAACCTCTGAGTTTTTGCCTATCAACAGGTTATTGACATAACACTGCATGATATGCAGGGTGCCATTATCAATCAATCAGTGACAGTGAACCAGGAAGAGGATCTGATAACTTATCATATTATGGACAGGAACCAAACGGCAGTGGTGCTCTTTGACAGCAAGAATGTGAGTGGGTGTTAGTGGCCTCATTTGTGTGAAAAGTTACTCCTTACTATCCTGATTTCTGTCAGAGAAAAGCTGGCTGTTGTTCAGTTTGAATTTACGATACTGATTGAGAAACACTCTTTTCTCTCTTGCACTTCTCTAGCTGCTTGTTCCTAAGTGCATTGGCTCTCGGAGTCATGCAGCACAGAAATGGGGCTTACACACCAACTGATCCATACTGACTATGATTAGCTATGGTTCCCATATCCAGTGATGCCTGTGCATTTTCAACTTATGGACAAACAAACTCACTTATAGTAAACTGTAAAAATGAAAACAAGTCGTGACTCAGGGAAAACCTCTAAGGAAGTTCCTCCTGGATTTATTGGTGACCATATATCACTCTGATTTGAACTGCCCTATTAGTGAAAACATCTGCAGGCTTGTGGCATTTTTGCCACACTTCTCCACCCAGTGCCAAGGTACAGCCACATTCACCATGGTCCTGGATTTCCGCAGACCTTTTGCCACAGTTCAGCTAAACATTCCTCAGAGTGGCAATGGAAACTTCTTTCGTCGGTACTTCAACTTAGTGCAGTGTCCAAATGCAGTATAGTAAGGAGTAAAAGGCTTGATTTTCAGAACCAGGAATACATAGGAAATTGTTAGTTTGATGCTTCTATATCCTCACCAAAAGGTTTTCCTCTTCTCCGGCAGGGTTTAGTTTGTTACCAGCCAGGAGGGAGAAACATATGTCTTGTTCGAAAAATGACTGCCATCGATCTGGAGAACATGCACGCTGTTATCACTGCTCAACATCAGAAGGTAAGGCAATGGTATCATTCCTCAGGGCAGAGTTCAAATCAGCATGTGGCTTTAAACAGCTTGTATTCCTTCATCCCCTGCATTTCTATGTGCCTGTCTAAAAGCCTCTTGATAGCCTCTGTCATATCTGCATGTGCTCACGAAGAATCTGACATAACTGGTCTAACAGGACAGCACCCCCTCCTGTCGATCTTGGTGGGATGTAGAAGAGGCAAGTATGGAGTTGAGGGCAATGAGTCTGGAGGTTGTGGAGCACTAATCTCCCAAGGAAAGGTTGTTCGTGATTGTCCTGATTGGGTCTACATGGGAATCAAACATGATGCACAACAGACAGGAAGTAAAACTGAGACCAAGATCAGACCAGCCATGATCTTGACCATGGCACAGAGTGCTCAAAAAACCATGTAGCCAACTTCTTCAGCCACCTCAAATAATTTACTCCATTTGCCTAGTTCATGTATTATTCCTCGCAATCCCATAAAACATGAGAGTAGCTTAGCAAGAAACAAAAAAAAAACGTCTAGAGATAGACCACCCCACCTAATATCATTCAAGGCTCCAACATTTCTTCCAGGTGAGGTAAAACTTCAGCTGCGAGCCCGTCAGCGTCATTTAATAAATCTGCTGCTTCTGTGCGGCCTCCTCGACATCACTGAGATCCAATGCAGATTGTGGGACTGCTTCGTTGAGCACCAAGCAGGATTTTAGTGGGCAGCCATTTTAATTCCACTGCCCATTCCCATTCTGGCATGCTCCACTACTGCCACGATGAGGTTGGAGGAACAACACCTTGTATTCCGTCTGGATAGCCTCCGACCCAACGATATGTGCATATCTATGTGCGGCCTCCAGTACATCGGTGAGACCCGATGTAGATTGGAAGACAGCTTCTCTAAGCATCTACACTCTGTCTGTCAGAACAAGCAGGATCTCCCAGCGGGCACCATTTTAATTCCACTTCCCATTCCTGTTCCGATATGTCCATCCATGGCCTCTTCCACTGTCCTGATGAGGCCACACTTTGGTGAGAGGAACACCACCTTATATTCCGTTTGGGTAGCCTCCAACCTGATGGCATGAACATCAATTTCTCAAACTTCTGGTAATGCCCCCCCCCCCTTAAACAGCTGAGGCCAGTTCATTGGCTATATTTAAGAGGGAGTTAGATATGGCCCTTGTGGCTAAAGGGAGCAGGGGGTATGGAGGGAAGGCTGGTACAGGGTTCTGAGTTGGATGATCAGCCTTGATCATACTGAATGGTGGTGCAGGTTCGAAGGGCCGAATGGCCTACTCCTGCACCTATTTTCTATGTTTCACCATTTCCCATCCCCCTTTCCCTCTCGCACCTCATCTCCTTGCCCGCCCATCACCTCTCTCTGGTGCGCCTTCCCTTTTTTCTTTCTTCCAAGACCTTCTGTCTCCCTATTTCACCAATCAACTTCCTAGCTCTTTACCTCAATCCTCCCCCTCTATCGCCTGGCATTTCTCTCTCCCCTCCCCCACCTTTCAAATCTACTCCTCAGCTTTTTGCCTCTGGTCCTGCCAAAGGGTTTTGGCCCGAAATGTCAACTGTACTTTTTTCATAGATGCTGCCTCATCTCCTGAGTTCCTCCAGTATTTCGGCTGTGTTGTTCTGATTTCCAGCATCTGAGTTTTCTCTTGTTTGTGACTTGTAGACTGAGGTCTCTTTGTTACTCATTATTTCCTAGAGAACTATCTTTTACTACATATATTAATCCCGTCCCTTGTTCAACAACTTCCCTCCTATCCATTGTAGACTCATCAGCTTACAATACCTGGCTTATCAGTGCTCTTCAATAAGGGCAGCAGTGAATATTTCAGTCCTCCAGTTACCTGAAGCTTCTGTAGCAAACTAAAAATTAAAAATCTCGGTTAGCGCTCTAGAAATCTCCTCCCTTGCCTTCCATAGCAGTCTGGGATGCACATAGGAATCTATCTAGCTTTTTGCTTGTTATGACACGTATTGCCTTCTCCTTTTTTTAACATGCTCTAGAATCCCCCTACTTGATTTTGGCAACTACAAGACCTCAACTGTCCTATGGCTCCCCACAGAGTTCCACTTTGTGAGGTCTTATTTTCTCTTTGGTTACCCTCTTATCCTTAATATGCTTAAAAAAGCATGGTGTTTTTCTTTAAACCAGCTCACCAATAATATTTCATGCTCCTTCTTTACTCCCCTGATCTCTTTTGTTTTGAATAACCTCTACATTTTCTATACTCCTGAAGGGCCTCACTATTTTCAATTTTTTATACCTGTTATATGCTTCCTTCTTTTCCTTTGTACAGTCTTCAGTGTTTGGATTCATTGTCATTTTTTAACAACATATTGACCTTGGACCCTTGTTATTTAGTATATTTGTAAAAGATTCCCAAGGTTGTGGACATAAACCTATCTGAATGTTATCTGCTTCCATTCTACTTTTGTCAACTTCAGTCTTACAATATCAAAATCAGTCCTTCCTCCATCCATTCATTTCTGAACTATCCTTATCCCTTTCTATTCGTGCTTTGAAACTTAAGAATTAATGGTCACTATATCCGAAGTGCTCTCCCACTCACACTCTATTAGTTATGATTAGGTCCAGTACTGCCCCGTCTCTGATAGGACTATCTACATTCTGGCTCAAAATGCTCTCCTGGATAGACTTATAAAATTCCATTCTGTGTCTTTCATACTGAAGATGGACTCCATTGACAATTGGAAAATTAATTTAGAACATGGCACAGGAGAGCACTGACACAGACCTTTTAGCCCATGCTGCTGTGCCAAACTAATTAAACTGATGATGCCTATTACATTTTGGATACTGCTGTGGAGGACGACCTCCCAGCGGAATGCCACGGAGACTGGGTTACTGGCACTGAGCATGGGTCTGTGGTACAGAAGAGAAAGAGGGAGAAGAGGAGAGCAATAGTGATAGGGTACTCAATAGTTAGGGGAACGGACAGGAGATTCTGTGGACACCCGGATAGTACGTTGCCTCTTGATGCCAGGGTCAGGGACATCTCGGGGAGGGAGAACAGCCAGATGTCTTGGTACATACTGGTATGAATGACAAAGGAAGAAAAAGCAAAGAGGTCCTGAAAAGAAAATTTAGAGAGCTAGGCAAAAATCTTAGAAACAAGACCTCCCAGGTAGTAATTTCTGGATTGTTGCCTTTGCCATGTGCCAGTGAGGGTAGAAACAGGATGGTTTGGCAGATCAATGCGTGGCTGAGAAGCTGGTGCAGGGAGCAGGGCTTCAGCTTCTTGGATCACTGGGATCTCTTCTGGGGGCATTGACCTGTTCAAAAGTGATGGATTTCTTGTCCTGAGGGACCAGTATTCTCGCAGGCAGGATGTTAGAGCTGTTGGGGAGGGCTTAATTTATTTTGGTAGGGGGGTGGGAACAGGAGTGAAGGGACTCAGGATAGGACGATTGGTAAAAAAGCAAAGATAGCATGCATGTCAGGAAGGGCAGGCGGATGATGGGACAAAATTGCAGCCAGCAGGGTATCAGTGCTTAGGGATGCAGAATCAAAAAGGGTAGCAGATACAGTATTCAAAGTGTTATATCTCAATGCACGGAGTATAAAAAATAAGGTGGATGATCTTGTTGCACTTTTACAGATTGTCAGGTGTGATGTAGTGGCCATCACTGAATCATGGCTGAAGGATGGCTGTAGTTGGGAGTTGAATGTCCAAGGTTACACATTGCTTCAGAGGGGTAGGAAGGTGGGCAGAGGGGGTGTCATGTCTTTGCTGGTAAAGAATGGCATCAAATCAGTAGAAAGATGTGACATAGGATCAGAAGATGTTGAATTCTTGTGGGTTGAGTTAAGAAACAGCAAGGGTAAAAGGACCCTGATGGCAGTTATATACAGGCCTCCCAACAGTAGCTGGGATGTGGACCACAGATTACAACGGGAAATAGAAAAGGCGAGTCAGAAGGGCAATGTTATGATAGTTATGGGAGATTTCAACATGCCAGAGAGTGAATTTGTTGAATGCCTATAAGATGGCTTTTAGAGCAGTTTGTCGTTGAGCCTGCAAGAGGATTAGCTGTACTGGATTGGGTGTTAGGTAATGAGCCAGAGGTGATTGGGGAGCTTAAGGTAAAAGAACACTTAGGAGGCAGTGATCACAATATGATTGTGTTCAACTTGAAATTTGATGGGGAGAAAGTAAATTCTGATGTAGCAGTATTTCAGTGGAGTAAAGGAAATTACAGTGGTGTGAGAGAGGAGTTGGCCAAAGTAAATTGGAAAGAGATGCTGGTAGGAATGATAGCAGAGCAGCAATGCGTGAGTTTCTGGGGAAAATGAGAAAGATGCAGGATAGATGTATTCCAAAACTGAAGTACTCAAATGGCAAAACAGCAGAACTGTGGCTGACGAAGGAAGTCAAAGCTGATGTAAAAGCAAAAGAGAAGGCATACAATGCAAAAATTAGCAGGAAGATAGAGGACTGGGAAGCTTTTAAAAACCTACAGAGAGCAACTGAAAGAATCATTAAGAGGGAAAAGGGGAAAAGATGAATTATGAAAGCAAGCGAGCAAACAATACCAAGGTGGATAATAAAAGCTTTTTAAAGTATGTAACAAATAAAAGATACGAGAGTAGATACAGGACCACCAGAAAATGAGGCCAGAGAAATAATAATGGGGGGGGGAACAAGGAGATGGCAGGTGAACTAAATGAGTATTTTGCATCAATCTTCACCGTGGAAGACACTAGCAGTGTGCCAAATGTTGAAGGGTGCGAGGGAAAAGTGGGTGCAGTTACCATTACAAGGGAGAAAGTGCTCAAAAAGCTGAAAGACTTAAGGTTACATAAGTCACCCGGACAAGATGAACTGCACCTTAGGGTTCTGAAAGAGGTAGCGGTAGAGATTGTGGAGTCCTTAGAAATGATCTTTCAAAAATCATTGCACTCTGGCATGGTGCCAGAGGAATGGAAAATTGTAAATGTCACTCCACTTTATGAAAGGAGGAAGGCAGCAGAAAGGAAATTATAGACCAGTTAGCCTGACTTCAGTGTTTGGAAAGATATTGGATTCAATTGTTAAGGATGAGTTTGTGGAGTACTTGGAGACACAGGACAAGATAGGACAAAGTCAGCATGGTTTCTTTAAGGGAAAATCTTGCCTGACGAAACTGTTGGAATTCTTCAAGGAGATTCCAAAAATGAAGTACTCAAATGGCAAAACAGTACAACCATAATAGATAAAGGGGATGTAGTGAATGTTGTATATTTGGACTTTCAGAATGCCTTTGACAAAGTACGAGGCTGCTTACCAAGTTTAAGAGCCCATGGTATTACAGGAAAGTTACTGGCATGGTTAGGGAATTGGCTGATTGGTATGAGGCATCAAGTGGGAACAAAAGGATCCTTTTCTAGATGGCTGTCAGTGAATAGTGATGTTCCGCAGAGGTCAGAGTTGGGACCACTTCTTTTTATGCAGTATATAAATGATTTTGATGATGGAATAGATGGCTTTGCTACCAAGTTTGCAGTTGATACAAAGATTGGTGGAGGGGCAGGTAGCATTGACGAAACAGGTAGGCTGCATAAGGACTTAGACAGATTAGGAGAATGGGCAAGAAAATGGCAAATGAAATACAATGTTGGAAAATGTGTGGTCATGCACTTTGGTAGAAGAAATAAATGTGCAGACTATTTTCTAAATGGGAGAAAATTCAAAAGATCTTGGGAGTCCTTGTGCAGAACACCCTGAAGGTTAACTTGCAGGTTGAGTCGGTGGTGAGGAAGGCAAATACAATGTTAGCATTCATTTTAAGAGGTCTAGAGTACAAAAGCAGGGATGTGATGCCGAGGCTTTATAAGGCATTGGTGAGGTCTCACCTTGGGTATTGTGAACAGTTTTGGGCTCCTCATCTAAGAAAAGATGTGCTTGTCATGGTCCGGTCCATGAAGTCTGCATTCCGGTTCACGGTCCGGTCCATCGATCCTTGTTCCGGGTTTTCCTGTTTTCTCCCTTGTTCTGTTGGGTGCCTTAATTGAGGCACCTGATTCTCATTTTAGTCTGGCACATTAATACCTCTGCAAACCAGGGATTGTTTGCTGGACTGTTCCCTTCCTCTTCCTTCTGAATCCTTGTCTGTGTCTTTTGCCTGCATTGCTGTCAAGTTCAACCGCTGAAGTGTGACCGGAGCCTTGCCACACCAAGATAAGGAACTATCTATTGTTGAGTTAGATAGATAACTCAAGTTTAGAACTGTCTCTTTGTGTCCCTGTGTTTAGTGTCTATGTCTGTGTATGAGTCCCGGCCCTATGTCCTGTTCCCAAGGAGGGGTCCAGGGCTCTGTTCCTGTGCTCCAAGACCAAGTCCAGGTGCCGTGTTCCAGCCCTGTCCAAAACTGAGCTTTGTCTCCCCATTCAGTTCTGGTTCCTTATCCAGTCCAGGAGTTCCTTGCCCAGCCCGGTGCTGGAGATTCCTCATCCTGTGCTGGGATTCCTTGTCCTCTCCTGTAGCCACCTCTTGTCCTTGCCTAGATCTGGGGTCTAGCCCAAGCCACATCCTAGAACCTTGTCCTGTCCAAGTCAAGGCTTTGTGTTCTGGTCCTGTCCATGTGACTTGTCCTGTGCAGGAGTTCCACGTCCAGTCCTGTAGCCACGTCTTGTCCTCACCTAGATCCGGGGTTCAGTTCCGAGTCCCAACCAAGACCCAAGTTCTGAGTCCTTGTCCAGGCTCTGGTTCCGGAGTTCCGTGTTCCTAGTCCAGGCTCCTTGTTCCTAGTTCCACATCTGGGTCACGTGCTTCTAGCCCATGTCCTAGCCCAGGCCCTGAATCCTAGTCTCGCCCAGGGTCTTTGTCAATGTCCAGCGTCATTTCTTCCCTTGCTTTCTTGACAAACCTAGTCCTGTTCCTAGTACTTCAGCGTCTGGGTCTTGCATTTGGGTCCACTCCCAACGCCCCCATGTAACAGTGCTGGCATTGGAGAGGGTTCAGAGGAGGCTCATGAGCATGATCCCAGGAATGAAAGGGTTATCATATGAGGAATGTTTGATGGCTCTGGGTCTGTACTCACTGGAATTTAGAAGGGCAAGGGGGATCTTATTGAAAACTTGCGAATGTTGAAAGGCCTAGACAGAGTAGATATGGACAGGATGTTTTCCATGATCGTGGAGTCTAGGACAAAAGGGTACAACCTCAGGCTAGAGGGGCGTCCATTTAAAACAGATGGGAGAGATTTTTTTAGTCAGAGAGTGATGAATTTATGGAATTTGTTACCACAGGCAGCTGTGGAGGCCAGGTCGTTGGGTGTATTTAAGACAGAGCTTGATAGGTTCTTGATTGGACACAGTATCAAAGGTTATGGGGAGAAGGCCAGGAACTGGGGTTGAGGACAAGGAAAAAGGGTCAAATGGCCTAATTCTGCTCCTATGTCTTATGGTCTATTCTCTTGTATTTGCAGGTGGTCCGTATCCCTCCTTTCTTTGCACATTCATGTGCCTATCTGAGAGCCTCCAAAACACCTCTATCACATTTGACTTCAACACCAGCCCTGGCAGTGCATCCTTGGCACCCAGAATTCTCTCTGCAAAAAAAAAGTGCCTCGCACATCTCCTTTAAACTTACCCCCTCTCAAATATCTCAGCTATTTCATCCATGGGAAAACATACCCCCTCTTCTCTATTAATGCTTCTCATAATCTTATAAACCTCTATCAGATCTCCCTTTAGCCTCTGCTGAGGGGAAACTTCTGTGAAATTTGCCTAAGCATGTCCTCCTCTATCTCCCATTGATGTTAGGAAGTCCTTTTGTTTTCTATGGCCTCATTTAACGTGCCTTCCGAGATATCTTTCCTCTCATTTCTGTGGTAATGGATTTATTAATCAATATTCCAAGTCTACCTCTTCTTTCACATTCACACCCCACCCCAACTGAAAGCTGTATACTATGGAATGCAGAGATCCCATGTCTTCCCTCCCTTCAACTAAGCCTCTATATCAACAATAACATTGTACTCTTCAGTGGGACCCTACCATTAAACACATCTTTATCTCCTTCCCCTTCTCTGCTGGGATTGCTCTTTCCATGATTCCCTTGTCCATTCGTCCTTCCCCACTGATCTCCCTTTTGGCACTTATTCCGGTAAATGGAAGAAGTGCTGCACCTGTCCATTCACCTTCATTCAAGGCCCCAAACAGTCCTTCCAGGTGAGGCAATACCTCACATGTGACTCTGTTGTGGTCACCTACTCTATCTGTTGCTCACCATGCAGATTGCTTTACATTTGTGAGACCCAACATAGAATGGGGACTGTTTTGCCAAGCACTTCCGCTCCATCTGCAAAAAGTAGCATTTCCTCGTGGCTAATGTTACAGTCCGTGGCCGCCTCTACTGCCATGAAGAGACCACACTCGGCTTGGAGGAGCAACTATTCTATCTCGGTAGCCTCCGACCAGATGTCATGAGAATTGATTTTTTCCAATGGCCAGTAATCTCCCCCCTCCCCTCTTCTTCAATTCCCCACTCTGCCCCTCCCACCCCATCATCTTTTCTCTTCTTCTCACCTGTCACTGCCTCCTGATGACCCTCCTACTTCCCTGTCTTCCATGGTCCACTCTCCACTCTTGTCAGATTCATTTTTTTTCTGCCCTTTACCTTTTCCATCTATCACCTCCCAGCTTCTTACTTCATCCCCCTATCCACTCACCTGGCTTCACCTATCACCCCCCAGCTTCTTACTTCATCCCCCTCCACTCACCTGGCTTCACCTATCACCTCCCAGCTTCTTACTTCATCCCCCTCCCCTTCTCACCTGGCCTCACCTATCACCCCCCAGCTTCTTACTTCATCCCCCTCCACTCACCTGGCTTCACCTATCACCTCCCAGCTTCTTACTTCATCTCCCTCCCCTTCTCACCTGGCTTCACCTATCACCTCCCAGCTTCTTACTTCATCCCCTTCCCTTTCTCACCTGGCCTCACCTATCACCTCCCAGCTTCTTACTTCATCCCCCTATCCACTCACCTAGCTTCACCTATCACCTCCCAGCTTCTTACTTCATCTTCCTCCCCTTCTCACCTATCACCTCCCAGCTTCTTACTTCACCCCCCTCCCCTTCTCACCTGGCCTCACCTATCACCTCCCAGCTTCTTACTTCATCCCCCTCCACTCACCTGGCTTCACCTATCACCTCCCAGCTTCTTACTTCATCCCCCTCCACTCACCTGGCTTCACCTATCACCTCCCAGCTTCTTACTTCATCCCCTTCCCCTTCTCACCTGGCCTCACCTATCACCTCCCAGCTTCTTACTTCATCTCCCTCCCCTTCTCACCTGGCTTCACCTATCACCTCCCAGCTTCTTACTTCATCCTCCTCCCCTTCTCACCTGGCCTCACCTATCACCTCCCAGCTTCTTACTTCATCCCCCTATCCACTCACCTGGCTTCACCTATCACCCCCCAGCTTCTTACTTCATCCCCCTCCACCCTCCTGGCTTCACCTATCACCTCCCAGCTTCTTACTTCATCCCCCTCCCCTTCCCACCTGGCCTCAACTATCACCTCCCAGCTTCTTACTTCATCCCCCTCCACTCACCTGGCTTCACCTATCACCTCCCAGCTTCTTACTTCATCCCCCTCCACTCACCTGGCTTCACCTATCACCTCCCAGCTTCTTACTTCATCCCCTTCCCCTTCTCACCTGGCCTCACCTATCACCTCCCAGCTTCTTACTTCATCTCCCTCCCCATCTCACCTGGCTTCACCTATCACCTCCCAGCTTCTTACTTCATCCTCCTCCCCTTCTCACCTGGCCTCACCTATCACCTCCCAGCTTCTTACTTCATCCCCCTATCCACTCACCTGGCTTCACCTATCACCTCCCAGCTTCTTACTTCATCCCCCTCCACCCTCCTGGCTTCACCTATCACCTCCCAGCTTCTTACTTCATCCCCCTCCCCTTCCCACCTGGCCTCACCTATCACCTCCCAGCTTCTTACTTCATCCCCCTATCCACTCACCTGGCTTCACCTATCACCTCCCAGCTTCTTACTTCATCCCCCTCCACTCTCCTGGCTTCACCTATCACCTCCCAGCTTGTACATTCACCCCCGTTTCAGGCCAAGACTCTTCATCAGGAAGAAAGGGGGATAACACCAGAATAAGACAGAAGGGTGAGGGGGATGAAGTAAGAAGCTGGGAGGTAATAGATGGAAAAAGTAATGGGCAGGAAAAAAATGAATCTAGTGGTGTTTGTGTGATTTCCAGCATCTACAGAACTGAGTATGTACTGATCCATGTGTTGATTAATACTCTAAGTCCTCATGATGGACGTCAGTCTTGATGCAGAATTTCAACCCGCAACATCAAGAATTCTTTTACTTTCACAAATGCAGCTCACCCCGCTGAGTTTTTCCAGCAGATTCTTGTTGGCTCCAAATTCCAGAATCTGCAACCTCTTGTTTCTAATGCTTGAAGTTCACCTGTCTTACCAGTCAGATTTCTTACATTGAGTTCAATACAAGATGCAGTTTAGCTCTGCATTCCTCTAGTGTTCATTATCCTGTCCATGTCTGATCTGCCTACTGGGCTGACCACCTTTTCTTTTCAATGTTTGACTGCAACATCCCCTCAAATGTACATCCACTTTGTGCCCCATTTCCTTATCTAACCCCTCGCTAAGATCAGTAGCAAACATTCCCACCAGGACGTTAGTCCCGTTTCAGTTTAGTACAACTTGTCCATCTTGTACAGGTGCCACCTTTCCCAGAAACAGTACCAGTGGTCCACAAATCCAAAGCTGTCACTCCTACACTGTCCCTTCAGTCGCATATTCATCGGACCTTTCCTCCAATTCCAGTACCACACAAAAGGGCACCAGAAATAATCGAGGGAATGTATTATCTAGCTCTCTCAATTCATGTTATCACGGATTAATTCTCCTTTTATCTATGTCTTTCATACCAATATAGACCATGGCCTCTGGCCATTTAATCCTATCCTTTTGAAATGTTCTGCAGCTGCTCAGGGAGGCAACACACCTTGTTTTTGGTCACAAAAACATTTATCTGCTCCCCTCAAAATGGAATCTCCTATCACTTTAGCTTCCCTCATCCTTTGCTCTCTTCCTACGCAACAAATGCAGCTGTGATATCACAAACCTCGACATGGCTGCCTTCCTTTGGGAGGCCACCCCTCAGTTAGTTTCTACAGTATATCTATTTAAGATGGGGGGGAGCAACTCCTGCACGACCTGCCTGCACCTATTGCTCAGTTGAAATACAATTTTAAACAAGGTGGGACAGTAGAAACCTGATTGGCTGAGGACTAAATGATCAGGAGGAACAGAAGATGGGAGTTGGAAAAAAAATATATTACATACATACATACACACTTGGCAGGGCAACTGGCTACAGCACTTGAGCAAATTCTGTCTTGATATCACCTCACCCTTGTAATTCAGCTCCTTGGTGAATGTTTGGACTGTTTAAGATGAAGTCTGGACCATGTGCTACCCGACAGTGAGAGTAGGAATGCGATGAGGTGGAGGATAAATGCGTGGCTGAGGGATTGGAGCAGGGGGCAGGGATTCAAGTTCTTGGATCATTGGGACCTCTTTTGGCGCAGATGTGACCTGTACAAAAAGGACGGGTTACACTTGAATCTTAGGGGGACCAATATCCTGGCGGGGAGATTTGCAAGGGCTACTGAGGTAACTTTAAACTAGAATGGTTGGGGGGGTGGGAATCAAATTAAAGAGACTAGGAGAGAGGAGGTTAGTTCACAACAGGGGGATGGGAACAAGTGCAGAGAGACAGAGGGGTGTAAAATGAGGGTAGAAGCAAAAAGTAGTAAGGTGAAAAGTAAAAGTGGCAGGCCAGCAAATCCAGGGCAAAAATCAAAAAGGGCCACTTTTCAACATAATTGTATAAGGGATAAGAGTGTTGTAAAAGCAAGCCTGAAGGCTTTGTGTGTCAATGCAAGGAGCATTTGTAACAAGGTGGATGAATTAAAAGTGCAGATTTTTATTAATGAATATGATATAGTTGGAATCACAGAGACATGGCTCCAGGGTGACCAAGGATGGGAGCTCAACATTCAGGGATATTCAATATTCAGGAGGGGTAGACATGAAAGAAAAGGAGGTGGGGTAGCATTGCTGGTTAGAGAGGAGATTAACGCAATAGAAAGGAAGGACATTAGCCGGGAGGATGTGGAATCAATATGGGTAGGGCTGCATAACACTAAGGGGCAGAAAACGCTGGTGGGAGTTGTGTACAAGCCACCTAACAGTAGTAGTGAGGTTGGGGATGGCATTAGAAAGGAAATTAGAAATGCGTGCAATAAAGGAACAGCAGTTATAATGGGTGACTTCAATCTACATATAGATTGGGTGAACCAAATTGGTAAGGGTGCTGAGGAAGAGGATTTCTTGGAATGTATGCGGGATGGTTTTTTGAACCAACATGTCGAGGAACCGACTAGAGAGCAGGCTATTCTACACTGGGTATTGAGCAATGAGGAAGGGTTAATTAGCAATCTTGTCATGAGAGGCCCCTTGGGTAAGAGTGACCATAATATGGTGGAATTCTTCATTAAGATGGAGAGTGACAGTTAATTCAGAAACAAAGGTTCTGAACTTAAAGAAGGGTAGCTTTGAAGGTATGAGACGTGAATTAGCTAAGATAGACTGGCAAATGATACTTAAAGGATTGACGGTGGATATGCAATGGCAAGCATTTAAAGATCGCATGGATGAACTGCAAGAATTGTTCATCCCAGTTTGGCAAAAGAATAAACCAGGGAAGGTAGTGCACCCGTGGCTGACAAGGGAAATTAGGGATAGTATCAATTCCAAAGAAGAAACATACAAATTAGCCAGAAAAAGTGGCTCACCTGAGGACCGGGAGAAATTCAGAGTCCAGCGGAAGAGGACAAAGGGCTTAATTAGGAAGGGGAAAAAAGATTATGAGAGAAAACTGGCAGGGAACATAAAAACTGACTGTAAAAGCTTTTATAGATATGTGAAAAGAAAAAGATTGGTTAAGACAAATGTAGGTCCCCTACAGACAGAAACAGGTGAATTGATTATGGGGGACAAGGACATGGCAGACCCATTGAATAACTACTTTGGTTCTGTCTTCACTCAGGAGGACATAAATAATCTTCTGGAAATAGTAGGGGACAGAGGGTCTAGTGAGATGGAGGAACTGAGGGAAATACATGTCAGTAGGGAAGTGGTGTTAGGTAAATTGAAGGGATTAAAGGCAGATAAATTCCCAGGGCCAGATGGTCTGCATCCCACAGGGCTTAAGGAAGTAGCCCAAGAAATAGTGGATGCATTAGTGATAATTTTTCAAAACTCTTTAGATTCTGGACTAGTTCCTGAGGATTGGAGAGTGGCTAATGTAACCCCGCTTTTTAAAAAAGGGAGGGAGAGAGAAACCAGGGAATTATAGACTGGATAGCCTAACATTGATGGTGGGGAAAATGCTAGAGTCAGTTATCAAAGATGTGATTACAGCACATTTGGAAAGTGGTGAAATCATTGGATGAAGTCAGCATGAATTTGTGAAAGGAAAATCATGTCTGACGAATCTCATAGAATCTTTTGAGGATGCAACTAGTAGAGTGGATGGGGAGAACCAGTGGATGTGGTATATTTGGATTTTCAAAAGGCTTTTGACAAGGTCCCACACAGGAGATTAGTGTGCAAACTTAAAGCACACGGTATTGGGGGTAAGGTATTGATGTGGATAGAGAATTGGTTAGCAGACAGGAAGCAAAGAGTGGGAATAAACGGGACCTTTTCAGAATGGTAGGTAGTGACTAGTGGGGTACCGCAAGGCTCAGTGCTGGGACCCCAGTTGTTTACAATATATATTAATGACTTGGATGAGGGAATTAAATGCAGCATCTCCAAGTTTGTGGATGACACGAAGCTGGGTGGCAGTGTTAGCTGTGAGGAGGATGCTAAGAGGATGCAGGGTGACTTGGATAGGTTAGGTGAGTGGGCAAATTCATGGCAGATGCAATTTAATGTGGATAAATGTGAGGTTATCCACTTTGGTGGCAAAAACAGGAAAACAGATTATTATCTGAATGGTGGCTGATTAGGAAAAGGGGAGGTGCAACGAGACCTGGGTGTCATTATACACCAGTCATTGAAAGTGGGCATGCAGGTACAGCAGGTGGTGAAAAAGGCGAATGGTATGCTGGCATTTATAGCGAGAGGATTCGAGTACAGGAGCAGGGAGGTACTACTGCAGTTGTACAAGGCCTTGGTGAGACCACACCGGGAGTATTGTGTGCAGTTTTGGTCCCCTAATCTGAGGAAAGACATTCTTGCCATAGAGGGAGTACAAAGAAGGTTCACCAGATTGATTCCTGGGATGGCAGGACTTTCATATGATGAAAGACTGGATCGACTAGGCTTATACTCTCTGGAATTTAGAAGATTGAAGGGGGATCTTATTGAAATGTATAAAATCCTAAAGGGATTGGACAGGCTAGATGCAGGAAGATTGTTCCCGATGTTGGGGAAGTCCAGAACGAGGGGTCACAGTTTGAGGATAAAGGGGAAGCCTTTTAGGACCAAGATTAGGAAAAACTTCTTCACACAGAGAGTGGTGAATCTGTGGAATTCTCTGCCACAGGAAACAGTTGAGGCCAGTTCATTGGCTATATTTAAGAGGGAGTTAGATATGGCCCTTGTGGTTAAAGGGATCAGTGGGTATGGAGAGAAGGCAGGTACAGGGTTCTGAGTTGGATGATCAGCCATGATCATACTGAATGGCGGTGCAGGCTCGAAGGGCCGAATGGCCTACTCCTGCACCTATTTTCTATGTTTCTATGTAAGTGTTCTGCTGAACCCCAGACTGGCACCAGTGAATAGGTTATGGGCAGGTAAATGCCATTGAATCAGTCTGTCAATGACAACTTGCATTGCTTTGCCAAGTGGACTGAATGTGCAGTAATTAGCCAGAACGGACTTGTACTGCTTTGTGTGAACAGGACTTGCTTGTTTGTTGGAGGGATGAACAGTTTAGTGAGGAGTACGTGGTTCTAAAGATCAGGTTTGAGTTCTGCGGCTGGAATGTTGTCTGGCCCCACGCTGCATTTGGTGTCCAGCATGTATGTTGTCCTGGTACCAATTTTCTCACTTGCCTCTTGATACAATGTGAGGGAATATAATTGGTTGGAAACTGCCTTTGGTAATATGAGGTCAAAGGCAAGATGGAACAACTGTTCAGCACTTCTGGCTGAACAAGTTTGTGAACACCTCCGCCTTGCTGTTTATTTATTTATTTTTTGAGATACAATGTGGAATAGGCCATGCTGCCCAGCAACCCCCGATTTAACCTTAGCCTAATCACGAGACAATTTACAATGACCAATTAACCTACCACCCAAGACATCTTTGGACTGTGGGAGGACACCAGAGCACCCACAGGAAGCCCACACAGTCACAGGGAGAATGTACAAACTCCTTACAGGCAGCAGTGGGAATTGAACCTGGGTCACTGGAATTGTAAACTCTGTGATACCACAACATAATTGTGCTGACCTTTAGTACTCGCACTCCGGGCCCTGTCATTATCAAGGATGGGGATGTTCCTGAAGCCTCTTCTTCCACCAGTTGTTTAAGTTTACACAATTCTGGCCAGATGTGTTAGGAATGCTGAGTTTCAACCTTACCCATTGTTTGTGACATCTCCTAGCTCTGCATGTTCCATGTGCAAGGAATCCTTTATCTGCAGCTTCACTGAGCTGGCACCTCTTCCTCCTTAGGTATGCTTAATGCTCTCATTTTGTTTATCACCCAGTAAAAGTAATGTCAAAAGTGAAAAACAGGATAAATTACCATGTGAAACTGGTGGGTAACAGGGATGAATGAGAGAGAGAGTTGATGAACAGAGTTTTCCATTTTGAAAGCTGGAATACGAGAGAGATGAGCGTCAATGGGAGATACAATGGATCGGAGATTTAAGCCTGAATAGGAGTGATGAGCAGTGATTAGAAGATTGTTGAACTGAAAGAAAAGGCTAATGAATTAAACTGTTGTCCTTTACTTGTCTTCAATCCAGTTTTCTGTGTTCCTTGAAGCAAAAACAAAATAGCATCAAAATAGTGCTTCATACTGATGTAACACTCAGGGCTCGTGTTTATCTAGGGGAAACCCCGTCCACCCGCCAAACCATGTCTCACGTTTGCGTAGTTGCTGTGTAATGCACCCTGGTTCAAACTCACACATCAAATATCAGACAGCACACAATGTACGATTTACAGATTACACTTTATAGATCTTACTGGAACTATGTAATTAATAGAGATACAATATAAAAAGAAAGTAAAAGGTGCCAAACTTATCAGAGTTCAACCACTTCATGCACAACCGTTGGAGCTCAATTAATGGGGCCTTCTTTCCACCATGTGATCTCCTCCGACCCCCTTGACCCACCGCCTGGGACCAACCACGGTGGTCGACCAGAGCACGTCTAGCACATCCTTCCTCTTCGGTTCTCCTCCTGAAAAGCCCGCACACTCACCCAGGTTCCCACACATGCAGATAGAATAACATGGACACTCATTGGTTCGTTCCCTCTCTTATCAATAATATAACCCAAACAAGCAGGGAGAGAGAGAACTCCTTATATCGCAGTTATCATTACAGAAAAGCCATTTTATACAACATACAAAGAAGCTATTTTAGATACCTCAGCCGCCGGTGTAACTAAGACCCAGTTACACTGAGATACCTTAGAAGGAAAAGAAAAGCCATATTGTGCACAGTGTGAGTTAAGCAAGAAGACCAAAGTCAATGGTTAAAGAAGAGAATATTTTGCAGGGAACTAGAGTGTATATCAGAAACAATGCTGAAGGTTAAGAGGATTTTGAAATCAATAAATGGGGCTATAGGAAGCCAGTGGACGATTTAAATAGCGCAGAGGTAGGATGTACACGCCACAGATATTTGCTGTTTCTTATTTTAGTTCAAGCAGCTGTTGATGTGGAGAAATGAAACTGAGTTCTCCAGATTGTATCTTGGGATACGTAGTAAAAGCAATGTGGACCTGCTACCTTTGGGAGAGCACATTGACAGCCTCTGTAATCACTCGCCTATTTACTGGCTCCAGAAAAGTAACAGTGAGTACTATGTTTTCTTTTACATTTCAATGATTACACAATGCTATTTTCTAAAATACTAAGTTTCAGGTTAGGAATGACATTCTTTCAGCCAGTTCATTTATACATGACAAAGCAGCTCAGATACTGTTTGTAGTTTTTTAAACCCTGCCAGGCAAGCAGAATTGCTTATTGTTAGACAGTGCCTCAACAATTACCATACAGTATCATGCAAGTCATGGTGATGGGAACAGGTGATACATAGAGAGCAGGCTATTCTGGACTGGGTTTTGAGCAATGAGGAAGGGTTAATTAGCAATCTTGTCGTGAGAGGCCCCTTGGGTAAGAGTGACCATAATATGGTGGAATTCTTCATTAAGATGGAGAGTGACGTAGTTAATTCAGAAACAAAGGTTCTGAACTTAAGGAGGAGTAACTTTGGAGGTATGAGACGTGAATTAGCTAAGATAGACTGGCAAATGACACTTAAAGGATTGACGGTGGATATGCAATGGCAAGCATTTAAAGGTTGCATGGATGAACTACAACAATTGTTCATCCCAGTTTGGCAAAAGAATAAATCAAGGAAGGTAGTGCACCCGTGGCTGACAAGAGAAATTAGGGATAGTATCAATTCCAAAGAAGAAGCATACAAATTAGCCAGAGAAAGTAGCTCACCTGAGGACTGGGAGAAATTCAGAGTTCAGCAGAGGAGGACAAAGGGCTTAATTAGGAAGGGGAAAAAAGATTATGAGAGAAAACTGGCAGGGAACATAAAAACAGACTGTAAAAGCTTTTATAGATATGTAAAAAGGAAAAGACTGGTAAAGACAAATGTAGGCCCCCTGCAGACAGAAACAGGTGAATTGATTATGGGGAGCAAGGACATGGCAGACCAATTGAATAATTACTTTGGTTCTGTCTTTACTAAGGAGGACACAAATAATCTTCCAGAAATAGTAGGGGACAGAGGGTCCAGTGAGATGGAGGAACTGAGCGAAATACATGTTAGTAGGGAAGTGGTGTTAGGTAAATTGAAGGGATTGAAGGCAGATAAATCCCCAGGGCCAGATGGTCTGCATCCTAGAGTGCTTAAGGAAGTAGCCCAAGAAATAGTGGATGCATTAGTGATAATTTTTCAAAACTCGTTAGATTCTGGACTAGTTCCTGAGGATTGGAGGGTGGCTAATGTAACCCCACTTTTTAAAAAAGGAGGGAGAGAGAAACCGGGGAATTATAGACCGGTTAGCCTAACGTCGGTGGTGGGGAAACTGCTGGAGTCAGTTATCAAGGATGTGATAACAGCACATTTGGAAAGCGGTGAAATGATCGGACAAAGTCGGCATGGATTTGTGAAAGGAAAATCATGTCTGACGAATCTCATAGAATTTTTTGAGGATGTAACTAGTAGAGTGGATAGGGGAGAACCAGTGGATGTGGTATATTTGGATTTTCAAAAGGCTTTTGACAAGGTCCCACACAGGAGATTAGTGTGCAAACTTAAAGCACACGGTATTGGGGGTAAGGTATTGGTGTGGGTGGAGAGTTGGTTAGCAGACAGGAAGCAAAGAGTGGGAATAAACGGGACCTTTTCAGAATGGCAGGCGGTGACTAGTGGGGTACCGCAAGGCTCAGTGCTGGGACCCCAGTTGTTTACAATATATATTAATGACTTGGATGAGGGAATTAAATGCAGCATCTCCAAGTTTGCGGATGACACGAAGCTGGGTGGCAGTGTTAGCTGTGAGGAGGATGCTAAGAGGATGCAGGGTGACTTGGATAGGTTGGGTGAGTGGGCAAATTCATGGCAGATGCAATTTAATGTGGATAAATGTGAAGTTATCCACTTTGGTGGCAAAAATAGGAAAACAGATTATTATCTGAATGGTGGCCGATTAGGAAAAGGGGAGGTGCAACGAGACCTGGGTGTCATTATACACCAGTCATTGAAAGTGGGCATGCAGGTACAGCAGGTGGTGAAAAAGGCGAATGGTATGCTGGCATTTATAGCGAGAGGATTCGAGTACAGGAGCAGGGAGGTACTACTGCAGTTGTACAAGGCCTTGGTGAGCCCACACCTGGAGTATTGTGTGCAGTTTTGGTCCCTTAATCTGAGGAAAGACATTCTTGCCATAGAGGGAGTACAAAGAAGGTTCACCAGATTGATTCCTGGGATGGCGGGACTTTCATATGAAGAAAGACTGGATGAACTGGGCTTGTACTCGTTGGAATTTAGAAGATTGAGGGGGGATCTGATTGAAACGTATAAAATCCTAAAGGGATTGGACAGGCTAGATGCAGGAAGATTGTTCCCGATGTTGGGGAAGTCCAGAACGAGGGGCCACAGTTTGAGGATAAAGGGGAAGCCTTTTAGGACCGAGATTAGGAAAAACTTCTTCACTCAGAGAGTGGTGAATCTGTGGAATTCTCTGCCACAGGAAACAGTTGAGGCCAATTCATTGGCTATATTTAAGAGGAAATTAGATATGGCCCTTGTGGCTACGGGGGTCAGGGGGTAGGGAGGGAAGGCTGGGGCGGGGTTCTGAGTTGGATGATCAGCCATGATCATAATAAATGGCAGTGCAGGCTCGAAGGGCCGAATGGCTTACTCCTGCACCTATTTTCTATGTTTCTATGTTTCTATGAACATACAATCTCCGATATCTAATGCTATAATTTTTGGCAGTGCTTGTGACTCAGTTACCCAAGATGCAGCTACTCTGTGTATTAATTAAATGTGCAGAAAGCAGGTTGAAAGACTGAAGTCCGTCAGAGCTGTTGGTTCCTTTTCTCATGCTGTTACCCTTCATTTGCACAGGGCCTTCAAGGCAACGGCTGATCTACTTCTGCATCGATATCTGCTTTCCAAATAACGTCTGCATCTCAGTATGTTTTTACTATCTGCCAGATTAAACTGCATTTTTCTTCATGTTTGTCTTAATGTTAAAACACAAAATTAATGTTCCACTGTGCCACTTCCTGTAGTTCTGCAGTCTTAAGTCCCTTCATTCTCAGTACCTTTTCCAGTTTTCTGATAGTTATTGAGCTCATTGTGGGGGAAAAAAAGCACACTCCCCATTCTCACCCACTGAAAGCCTGGAACTAACTGGAACGAGAGATCGGGATTCCTGTTGTAATGGTAGATACTGAATGGGCGAAGACAGGATGAGAGGACGGAGCAACTGGAGAGGAGATAACTTCCAGGCAAACGTTGGTTTGATGGATCACTTCAACAGCGTTGTTTTCCCTTTGTTTTCAAAATCAAGATCTTTCAGTTCCTAAGTTAAAGTTTTTAATGTGACCAAAGTTTGACATTTTACTTTGGAATTCAAACACTGGAATATTGGTGCATGTTATACAGATGAAAGATTTATTAATCTGCTGTGCTTCTCAGAGAAAAAAATAAAACTGATGAAATCAATGGGGAAAAGGTTCTGTGGCAGAATATGTATTACAGTACATTGAATAGATTAAAAATTGTACAGAAACAGAAATATATAAGAAGTGAGGTGGTATCTAAAGCTTCAATGTCCATTTAGGAATCAGATGGCAGAGGAAGAAGCTGTTCCTGAATCGCTGAGTGTGTTCCTTCAGGCTTCTGTACCTCCTGCCTGATGGTAACAGTGAGAAAAGGGCATGCCCTGGGTGCTGGAGATCCTTAATAATGGATGCTGCCTTTCTGAGACATCGCTCCCCGAAGGTGTCCTGGGTACTTTGTAGACTAGCACCCAAGATGGAACTGACTAAATTTACAATCCTCTGCAGCTTCTTTCACTCCTGTGCAGTAGCCACCCCCCCCCACCCATACCAGACAGTGATGCAGCCTGTCCAAATGCTCTCCACGGTACATCTATAGAAATTTCTGTGTTTTTGTTGACATACCAAATCTCTTCAAATTCCTAATGAAGTCTAGTCACTGTCTTGCCTTTATATCAATATATTGGGACAAGGTTAGGTCCTCAGAGATCTTAAAACCCAGGAACATGAAACTGCTCACTCTCTCCACTTCTGATCCCTCTAAGAGGATTGGTATATGTTCCTTCGTCTTACCGTTCCTGAAGTCCACAATCAGCTCTTTTGTCTTTTTTGCCCATTGTTCCAATTTGTCTTAAGTCCTGCTGCAATCACGTTGCTTCTTCAGCTCCACCACCCCTCCACCTATCTTCGTATCATCTGCAACCTTTGCCATGAAGCCATCTAAACCATTGACAGTGTGAAAAGTAACGGTCCCAATACTGACCCCTGAGGAACACCACTGGTCACTAGCAGCCAACCAGAAAAGGCCCCTTTATTCCCACTCGCTGCCTCCTGCCTGTTAACAATTCCTGTATCCATGCCAGTATATTTTCTGTAACACCATAAGATTTCTCGTTAAGCAGCCTCATGTGAGGCACCTTATCAAATGCCTTCTGAAGTAAATGACATCCACTGCCTCTCCTTTGTCCACCCTGCTTGTTACTTCCTTGAAGAATTCTAACAGATTTATCAGGCAAGATTTCCCTTTACAGAAACCATGCTGACTTTGACTTATTTTATCATTAGCCTTCCAGTACCCTGAAAGTTCATCCTTAATAATGGACTCCAACACTTTCCCAACCACTGAGGTTAGACTAACTGGCCTATAATTTCCTCTCGTGTCTTTCTCCCTCCTTTAAGTGGAGTGACATTTGCAATTTTTCTGTCTTCCAGGACCATGCCAGAATCAAGTGATCCTTGAAAGATCATGACCAATGCATCCATTATCTCTTCAGCAACCTCTCTCTGGACTCTGGGATGTAGTCCATCTGGTCCAGGTGACTTATCCACCTTAAGACCTTTCAGTTTGCCTAGTACTTTTTCCCCTGCTCCCTGACAATCACAGACCTCTGGCACACCTGCTAGTGAAGACAGATGCAAAGTAGTTATTAAATTCTGCCATTTCTTTGTCCCTTGCCAGCATGATTTTCCACTGCTCCCTTTTATTCTTTGTATAACTGAAAAAACTTCTGGTATCCTGACTTGTATTATTGGCTAATTTACCCTCATATTTCAGCTTTTCCCTTAGACCTTTTTTAGTTGACTTTTGTTGAATTTTAAAAGCTTCCCAATCATCCCTTCCCACTAACTTTTGCTTCCTTGTATGCACTTTCCTTGGATTTTATGTAGACCTTAACTTCCTTTGTCAGCCACAGTGGTGCTGAAGGGAGAGGAGGAGAGGAGAAATGCCGTAGTCATAGGGGATTCCATAGTGAGGGGAACAGACAAGAGGTTCTGTCAGCCTGATAGAGATACCCGCATGGTGTGTTGCCTCTTAGGTGGCAGGGTACGGGATGTCTCGGATTGGGTGCAGAGTATTCTGAAGGGAGAGGGTGAACAGCCAGAAGTCTTGGTAGACATTGGTGTTACGAAACTAATGTTTTAGAAACAAACCAGCAGCAATAGAGTTCACACTAGAGTCTGGATTTGATGGTAAAACCACTATCTTTATTAGTATCTACTTATAATACCGTAACTAACCAAGATAAACAAATGTTAACAGTGTTACGTGTATATAGTGTTGGTACGTGGCCAAGTGGTTAAGGCGTTCGTCTAGTGATTTGAAGGTCGCTAGTTCAAGCCTTAGCTGAGGTAGAGTGTGTGTCCTTGAGCAAGGCACTTAACCTCATATTGCTCTGTGACAACACCGATGCCAAGCTGTATGGGTCCTAATGCCCTTCCCTTGGACAACATCAGTGGCGTGGAGAGGGGAGACTTGCAGCATGGGCAACTGCTGGTCTTCCATACAACCTTGCCCAGGCCTGCATCCTGGAAACCTTCCAAGGCGCAAATCCATGGTCTCATGAGACTAACGGGTGCCTATGTGTATATATGTGTGTAACATAGCTCCCAAACTAAGTTAAGCTTGGGGAAACAAAGCTTAGAGTCTTGAGATGGTAAAGTATGGAAGTTCAGTTCATCCACAGAATAAATGGAGAGAGAGAGATTTGTAATCCAGGGTAAATGTAGAGAGAATGCAATTACATCAAATTCCACAGCTTCCACAATGGTAATTAATAAATATCAGTTGTCAAAGATCCTCCGTTGAGCTGTTCCAAATCCACATATGAATTACCACCAGAATGATCTGTCACAGGGATGTCGTCTTCAAGGGGTTACCACATAACGTACCCAGGCAAGGGTTAACTTTGAGTAGTCCCACAGAACATTCCTTAATCCACTCCTATGGATTATACGAAGTGACAGCCATACATTCAATGCGATAATCAACCCACCCTTGTGGGTGTAGCAGAGTTCCAAATCCCCAGCACTGACAAGCTAGAGCTGCTACCCTTTTCCAGGTTCACTCCTCTCTCCCTTCTGACTGTCTATGTCCTTGTTTTAAACAAGTTGCAAATCAGTCAGTGAACAACATCATAGTCCTGCCTCACTGAAGCGCTCTTTTAAAGTGACAGTCCACAGTAAACGAAACCTATGGGTTTGTAACAGTTGGTACCAATGACATAGGTAGAAAAAGGCAGGAGGTCCTGAAGAGAGAATTCAGGAAGTTGGGTAGGAAGCTGAAAAACAGGACCTCCAGGGTAGTAATCTCAGGATTGCTGCCTGTGCCATATATGCTAACGAGCGCAAGAATAGCATGATCAGGCATATTAATGCGTGGCTGAGAGAATGGTGTAGGGGGCAGGGCTTCGGGTTCCTGGATCACTGGGGCCTCTTCTGGGGGAGGTACGACCTGTACAAAAGTGATGGGTTACACCTGACCCTAGGGGCTCAGATATCCTAATATGCAGGTTTCATAGAGTTGTTAGGGAGGGATTTAAACTAATTTGGCAGGGGAATGGGAACCGGACTGATAGGGCTGAGGAAGGGGAAAATGGAAATAAATCAAAGATAGTGTGCAACAGAGATGATAGAAAGGACAGGCAGAGATGAGGCATAATCACAGACAGTGGGATGAGTTACAGGGCAATAGAGGCATGGTGCAATTAAAACAGAAAGCAACAAATATTGGACTGAAAGTGTTGTATTTGAATGCACACAGCATAAGAAATAAGATGGATGATCTTGAAATTCAGCCACAGATTGGCAAGTACGACATTGTGGCCATCTCTGAAACTTGGCTAAAAGATGGCTGCCATTGGGAGCTGAATGTCCAAGGATATATGGTGTATTGAAAAGATAGGTTAGTAGGCAGAGGTGGTGGTGTGGCCCTGTGTATAAATAATATTTAATCATTAGAAAGGGATGACATAGGATTGGAAGGTGTAGAGTCTCTATGGGTTCAGTTAAGAAATGACAAGGGTAAAGGGACCCTAATGGCAGTTGTATACAGGTCTCCAAACAGCAGCCAGGATGTGGTTTACAAATTACAGCAGGAGATAGAAAAGACGTGTCAGAAGGGCAATGTCATGATAATCCTTGGGGATTTTAACATGAAAGTGGATTGGGAAATCCAGGCCAGTACTGGACCTCAAAAGAGAGAATTTGTACAATGACTAAGGGATGCCTTTTTAGAACAGCTTGTTGTTGAACCCACTAGGGGATCGGCTGTGCTGTATTGGGTGTGTGCAATGATCCAGAGGTGATGAGAGAGCTTAAGGTTAAGGAACCCTTAGGGAACAGTGATCACAATATGATCAAGTTCACTTTGAAATTTGAGAAGGAGAATCTAATTTCCAGTGTGTCGGTATTTCAGTGGAATAAAGGAAATTACAATGGCATGAGAGGGGAACTGGCCAAGGTTGACTGGAAAGGGACACTAGCAGGAAGGACAGCAGAGCAGCAATTGCTGGAGTTGCTGTGAAAAATACGGGAAGTGCAAGACAGATATATTGCAAATAAGAAAATTTTGAATAGAAGGACACTACTGTGGCTGACAGGTGAAGTCAGAGCCAAAGTAAAAGCAAAAGAGACAGCATACAATGAAGCCAAAGCTAGTGGGAAGATAGAGGATTGGGAAGCTTTTAAAAACTTGCAGAAGGAAACTAAGAAGTCATTAGAAAGGAAAAGATGAATTGTGAAAGAAAGCTGGCGACCAATATCAAAGAAGATACTAAAAGCTTTTAAAGTATATAAAAGGTAAAAGAGAGTTGAGGACAGATATAGGACCCATAGAAAGTGACACTGGAGATATTGTAATGAGAGATGGCAGAGGGACTGAATGCGTATTTTGCATCAGTCTTCACAGTGGAAGACATCTGCAGTATACCGGACATTCAACAGTGTCAGGGAAGTGAAGTATGTGCAGTGAAAATTATGACTGTGAAAGTACTCAGGGAGCTTAATGGTCTGAGGGTGGATAAATCTCCTGGACCTGATGGAATGCACCCTCGGGTTCTGAAGGAAGTAGCTGGAGAGATTGCAGAGGAACTAACGATGATCTTTCAAGAATCGATACGTTCTGGCATTGTACCTGATGACTGGAACATTGTAAATATTACTCTGCTATTTAAGAAGGGTGGGAGGCAGCAGAAGGAAACTATAGACCTGTGGATGGGGTGTTGTTGGAATAGACAATAAATGCAGAAGTAGACCATTCGGCCCTTCGAGTCTGCACCGCCATTCTGAGATCATGGCTGATCATCTACTATCAATACCCGGTTCCTGTCTTGTCCCCATAACCCTTGATTCCCCTATCCATAAGATACCTATCTAGCTCCTTCTTGAAAGCATCCAGAGAATTGCCCTCCACTGCCTTCTGAGGCAGTGCATTCCACGCCTCCACAACTCTCTGGGAGAAGAAGTTCCTCCTCAACTCTGTCCTAAATGACCTACCCCTTATTCTTAAACCATGCCCTCTGGTACTGGACCCTATCTTGTCCAATCCCTTAATAATCTTATATGTCTCAATCAGATTCCCCCCTCAATCTCCTTAATTCCAGCATGTACAAGCCCAGTCTCTCTAACCTCTCTGCGTAAGACAGTCCAGACATCCCAGGAGTTAACCTAGTGAACCTACGCTGCACCTCCTCCACATCGATTGTTAGGGATGAGATTACGGAGTACCTGGAGGCACATGACAAGATAGGCCAAAGCCGGCATGGTTTCCTGAAAAGACAATCCTGCCTGGCTAACTTCTGCAATTTTTTGAGGAATTACAAGCAGGGTAGACAAAGGAGATGCAGTAGACGTGGTGTACTTGGATTTTCAGAAGGCCTTTGACAAGGTGCCACACGAGACAGCTTAGCAAGATAAGAGCCCATGGAATTGCAGGGAAGTTACTAGCATGGTTGGAACATTGGCTGATCAGCAGAAAACAGAATAAAGGGATCCTATTCCGGCTCGCTGCCGGTTACCAGTTGAGTTCCATGGAGTCAGTGTTGGGACCACTGCTTTTTACAATGTATGTCAATGATTTAGACTGAGATTGAAGGATTTGTGGCTAACTTTGCCAATGATACAAAGATAGGTGGAGGAGCGGGTAGTGTTGAGGAAACAGAGCCTGCAAAGAGACTTGGATAGTTTAGGGAAATAGGCAAAGAAGAGGCAAATGAATTACAATATTGGAAAGTGTATGGTCATGCACTTTGGTGGAAGAAATAAACGGGCAGACTATTATTTAGATGGGGAGAGAATTCAAAATGCAGAAATGCAAAGGGACTTGGAAGTCCTTGTGCAGGAAACATAGAATAGTACAGCACAGTACAGGCCCTTTGGCCCACAATGTTGTGCCGACCCTTAAACCCTGCCTCCTGTATAACCCTCCACCTTAAATTCCTCCATATACCTGTCTAGCAGTCTCTTAAATTTCACTAGTGTATCTGCCTCCACCACTGACTCAGGCAGTGCATTCCATGCACCTACCACTCTGAGTAAAAAACCTTCCTCTAATATCCCGCTTGAACTTCCCACCCCTTACCTTAAAGCAGCAGTCCCCAACCACCGAGCCGCGGACCGGCATCGGGCCGCAAAGCATGTGCTACCGGGCCGCGAGGAAATGATCTGATTTGGCGATACGAGTCAGCTGCACCTTTCCTCATTCCCTGTCATGCCCACTGTTGAGCTTGTACGCACGTGAGGTCATTACCCACATAGAAACATAGAAAATAGGTGCAGGAGTAGGCCATTCGGCCCTTTGAGCCTGCACCGCCATTCAGTATGATCATGAATGGTCATCCATGTCAGCGCGGGAAGGAGATCAACTCCTCGAGCTTGCAAATGACGGTGGGCTGAAAAGTATGTTTGACATGACATCTCTGCCGGCATTCTGGATCAAGGTCAAGGCTAAATATCCTGAGATAGCCACGAAAGCACTGAAAACATTGCTTCCATTTCCAACATCATATCGCTGCAATGCATGCAACGAAAACTAAATTGCGGAATAGTCTGGACATAAGGAACCCCTTTCGAGTATCACTGTCTCCCGTCACCCTTCGATGGCACCGTCTTGTTGCAGGGAAACAAGCCCAGGGCTCCCACTGATTCAGCGATATTGGTGTGTTGCAATGATTTTATATGTTCATACGGGGAAAATATGTGCTGTGCGTTTAATATCCAAATATTACTGAAAATGTTATGATGCTATTGACTTATAAGTGACTTATATAACCATATAACAATTACAGCACGGAAACAGGCCATCTCGGCCCTTCTAGTCCGTGCCGAACGCTGCTCTCACCTAGTCCCACCAACCTGCACTCAGCCCAAAACCCTCCATTCCTTTCCTGTCTATATACCTACCCAATTTTACTTTAAATGATAATATCGAACCTGCCTGCCACTTCTACTGGAAGTTCGTTCAACACTTACTTCAAGCTCCTCTGTCCTCCCCTGATAATTGACTTAGCACTATATTCATGCGAGGAAAATATGTGCTGTGTGTTTAATATTAAATTCGTTAGATAAACCCCTTTAGAAACGAAATTGAGTGTATTAGCCACTTATCACCTATATTCCGGTCGTGATTAACACCCCGCCCACCCCCCCCCCCGGAACAGAGTCGCCAAAAACGATCTGTAGAAAAAAATTGGGACGTACACGCATGCGCACACAGGTGCCCGTGCAAGGCTTCATGGTCATGGTAGTCTTTCTCGGAGTAAACCCAACGTATTTGACTGCTACTCTTGTCCGTTGGCAACCCTACACACGCCCCCCCCCCCCCCCCCACCACAACTCCTGGTCAGCCGGTCTGCAAGAATATTGTCAATATTAAACCGGTCTGCAGTGCAAAAAAGGTTGGGGACCTCTGCATTAAAGCCATGTCCTCTTGTACTGAGCAGTGGTGCCCTGGGGAAGAGACGCTGGCTATCCACTCTATCTATTCCTCTTAATATCCTGTATACCGAAAGCTTAACCTCCAGGTTGAGTTGGTGGTGCAGAAGGCAAATGCAATGTTGGTATTTATTTCTAAGTGTATAGAATATAAGAGCAGGGATGTGATATTGAGGCTCTTTAAGACACTTGTGAGACCACACTTGAGGTATTGTGTGCAGTTTTGGGCTTCTTATTTTAGAAAGGATATACTGACAGTGGAGAGAGAAGGTTCACGAGAATGATTCCAGGAATGAAAGGGTTACAGTATGAGGAATGTCTGGCAGTATTTCCCTGGAGTTCAGGAGAATGAGGGGGAGATCTGATAGAAACATTCTGAATGTTAGAAGGCCTGAACAGATTAGATATGGCAAAGTTATTTCCCATGGTAGGGGAGTCTAGGGCAACAGGGCTTGACTTCAGGATTGAAGGATGTCCATTTAGAACAGCGATGCAGAGAAATTACTTTAGTCAGAGGGTGGTAAATCTGTGGAATTTGTTGTTACGAGCAGCTGTGGAGGCCAAGTCATTGGGTTCATTTAAGGCAGAGATAGATAGGTTCTTGATTAGCCAGGGCATCAACGGGTATGGGGAGAAGGCAGGAGAGTGGGAAATGACTGGAAGAATTGGATTAGCCCATGATTGAATGGCGGAGCAGACTTGATGGGCCGAATGGCCTACTTCTGCTCCTATATCTTATGGTCTTATTGTTGCCCAGCTTTGCCATTTGAGAACAACTTCTTTGGGACACATCTATCCTGCTTCTTGTAAGCTATTCCCAGAAACTTCAGCTACCTCTGTTCTGCCGTCATCCCCTCTAGTATCCTCCTCCAATCCACCTGGGCAAGCTCCTCTCTCATGCCTCTGAAATTCCCTTTGCGATACTGATACATGTGACTTGTGCTTCTCCCTCTCACATTGCAATATGAATTCAATGATTTGGGAATGATATCCCTGCCTTCATGGGGCCTTCTGGAAGCATCCAACAGGGGAGACAGATCTCAATTTAATACACACACCCAAAAGAGGACTCCATTAATATTCGCCCTCTGACTGTTCCTCCCTTACTTGAATGCAATTTAAATATTGAAGCCAAAGAAGATAAATGGGATGGTAGAAGAAAAAGTGATCTAGTGAATAGGATCTATATGAGGTCAGGTCCCTGGGGTCAGTTTCTGCACTCGGACCTAGCAGCTGCTTAGACAAGAGGAACTGCAGCTGGGTGAGTGTAGCTCCAACAGTCGAGAAGCTTGATAGGATCCAGGTCAAAACAACCACCTGATCAACACTCTTAAACATTCAACTGGTCACAGTGCAAACCACTTACAAATTTTCAAACTTCCTTTGAATGCCCCTCACAGATCTGTGCCCTCCACTATCTTAATCTAAAAGGGTAAAATGCTCATGGGAATTTGCAGGCTCATACAGCCTGCAAATTCCCCTTACAAGTTGCTCACTAATCTGGCTTGAGAAACACTGTTAATTAACACTATTAAAATCATGGAAATTCTCAGCCAGCATTTGTGTGGGACAAACTTCATTATAAACACTGCTGAGGTGCTGAAAATTTAGATGGGCCTTCCCAAAGACCCTCACATTGCATACATTCATTAATACAATGTAAGCCATAAAACACCAATAGAGGCTGAGAGGATTTGGTTCAGATTCAATTACTGAGCAGTAGAATAATAGGTATTAACCTTGAAACATTAAATAAGAAAGCAGTAACCAATCAAATGCAGATATGTAATTTCCTTCAAGTTTTAATGATTACACACAGCATCAGATTAATTATTCAACATCCACCAACTGCACTGTTTTATAGCACTAGGTGTTAAGCATTTGCCTCCAGATGCCCATAGAGGAAAAACTATTTTCATCATATTTCCTTGAATGAACAGCTTATGTAGGAGACCCAAGCAACACACAAAACATGCTGGAGGAACTCAGCAGGCCAGGCAGCAAAAATGCCTAGCCTTCTTTGGCTTGAATATTTAAATGGATGCTGCCTGGCCTGCTGAGTTCCTCCAGCATGTTTTGTGTGTGTTGCTTGGATTTCCAGCATCTGCAGGTTTTCTCTTGTTTACATAGGAGACCTATTGCTATTGCCATTCGCTTCGACTGAATTACCAAGGGAACAAGCAGCATATGATGATACTGGAGAGAATAACTTTAACAATATTCTTAACTTGTATGAATGTTGCATAACAGTTTTACATGTCTTCATGCTGCACAAATTCAGGATATCTGATGCAATATTACTATGTGTTAATTATATTGCATGAAGTATCCAGAACTCATTCTTCAAAACTACCATCTTCACTAACCGTAATGGACCTTTTCACACTAATATCCCCTTAAATGCTACAAAGCTTACAGTCCTCGTCAGAATGTCCCGGTTTGGGAGAGCTGCTGGTTACTTTAACATAGTTCAAATGCACAGCACAAACCTTTCACTCACCAACATTCTGCAACTCTGAAATCCTGGTGTCAGAGCTGAGGCTTACTAACTGTTGTGTAAGTTACCGTCTTGCAGCTCAAGTGACAAAATCAAGTCTGGTATTAGAATATGCAGAAAGGCTCCAGCCCACAGCAACTCGGATCATAGTGACTCACTACAGCAAATGGACAGGAATCCATTTTAATGTGCTTGGAATGGAAAAGGACACAGAGAAGGAAAGATGCGCACGCATCCTTTGGAGATATTCATCCCAGGACACTGTCATTGAAGGCCAAGCAAACAACTGCTTTCTGATGCCCACTGTACTCCCGTTTAATTTCACCAGTCTCCACACACCACAACCGGGCAAGGTTATCTGAAGAAGCTGTGTGTGGAAAGAAAGATGTTAGCCTTTTTGTGTAAAGAATGAAAGCTTGTAGATTACATACCATGTATATTGCAAACTCCATCTTCTCAAACAAGTTCTCTTGCTGGATAGTCACCAAAGCAAATGAACAACTTGTATAGGTTAACATACATTTAAAAATAACAAAATAGTATCTCCCACTTATGCAATGCCATTCAAAACTACAGGATGTGCCTGCACATTTTTCAGCTAAATACTTCTGAGGTATATTCACTCTTATAACGCATTAGTCAAATCAGACTTGGATAGGTTTTATGATGTTGGTTGAAAGACTAATGTTGAATAGGGTTTAAGAGACCACCCTAATTGTCTTCAGGATGCCTCCATAAATGTTTGTCTCTAAAAGAAAAAAAGGGATTTCAATTTAACACATTACTTCCAACAAAACAGCACTCTCTTTTATTGCTATGGAATGATAGCCATGTCAAGCCTCGGAGTGAGAACCACACTCACAACTTGCTGACTCAGAACGGAGACTGGGAACTAAAATGTGGAGAACTGCAGAATTTCTTAAAAGGGTATGTAAAGTTATCCAGCCACAAATGCAGTCTCATTCCCAATCCAACACAACTCTAAAAAGATTTCCTACGATATTTCTGATGTCCACTACCCAAGGGATCTAACTTTGGTATTATTAGATTATGTTGGCAAACAAGGAATCCTTGAGACATTTTCCCAGTGGTCTAGATTACAAATTATTCCAGGAACTTAATTGTACTTTGGAGACACAAGAGGGACATTGGAGTGAGTGCAATTAGTCTATATGAAATTGGCTGCTGATATCAGAGCAGAACTATGTACTAGAATAAACAGTGCTTAAATAGCACCAATCCCTTATTTGCATAGTTCACTTCTAACCTGTGACAATATATTGTGAGTCCCCTGAAAATGCACAGTCCCACATCCAGCCACGTGACGTCTCTCCAGGGTTATTGCTCTTGATGCTAAGCTCAGTCATTAGGGAGAAGTTGGAGGTCCTCCATATTTTGCAGGTCTGGTCAGCTGAGCACGTGGCAAGAAGTCTGTGGTAAGGAATAACAGAGCTTAACGTAGTATATAATAGTGTAATATATCACACAATTGTAGGAGAGCTGAAACAGGAATAAAATGACACACAAGAGATGTTGGAATGATCGTTCCATAATACATATTCTTTGCAACAGTTGTCAAGATATACTGTACTGATAGAATCACAATTAAACCAGCTCAGCTCCATTTAGATGCTGGTCCCACGGTGAGGAGAGAATTAAATCAGCAGGACTAGGGCAAAAGGCAAAGTTCTAACCAGAAAAGTAGACACTATGAAGAAAGGACGAAGAAGAAACTAGATACGACACAATCACTACAGATGTAGTGAGAGATACAGATACAGATGAGAGGGAGCTTGATGATAGTCAGGACAATATGAGTGAGGTTGATGTTCTGGAGCATGTTGACATTAAGGGAGAGCAGGTGTTGGAGTTGTTAAAATACATTAGGACAGATAAGTCCCCAGGGCCTGATGGAATATTCCCCAGGCCGCTCCACGAGGCGAGGGAAGAGATTGCTGAGCCTCTGGCTGGGATCTTTATGTCCTCGTTGTCTACAGGAATGGTACCGGAGGATTGGAGGGAGGCGAATGTTGTCCCCTCGTTCAAAAAAGGTAGTAGGGATAGTCCGGGTAATTATAGACCAGTGAGCCTTACGTCTGTGGTGGGAAAGCTGTTGGAAAAGATTCTTAGAGATAGGATCTATGGGCGTATAGAGAATCATGGTCTGATCAGGGACAGTCAGCATGGCTTTGTGAAGGGCAGATCGTGTCTAACAAGCCTGATAGGGTTCTTTGAGGAGGTGACCAGGCATATAGATGAGGGTAGTGCAGTGGATGTGATCTATATGGATTTTAGTAAGGCATTTGACAAGGTTCCACACGGTAGGCTTATTCAGAAAGTCAGAAGGCATAGGATCCAGGGAAGTTTGGCCAGGTGGATTCAGAATTGGCTTGCCTGCAGAAGGCAGAGGGTCGTAGTGGAGGGAGTACATTCAGATTGGAGGATTGTGACTAGTGGTGTCCCACAAGGATCTGTTCTGGGACCTCTACTTTTCGTGATTTTTATTAACGACCTGGATGTGGGGGTAGAAGGGTGGGTTGGCAAGTTTGCAGCTGACACAAAGGTTGGTGGTGTTGTGGATAGTGTAGAGGATTGTCAAAGATTGCAGAGAGACATTGATAGGATGCAGAACTGGGCTGAGAAGTGGCAGATGGAGTTCAACCCGGAGAAGTGTAAGATGGTACATTTTGGAAGGACAAACTCCAAGGCAGAGTACAAAGTAAATGGCAGGATACTTGGTAGTGCGGAGGAGCAGATGGATCTGGGGGTATATGTCCAGAGATCCCTGGAAGTTGCCTCACAGGTGGATAGGGTAGTTAAGAAAGCTTATGGGGTGTTAGCTTTCATAAGTCAAGGGATAGAGTTTAAGAGTCGCGATGTACTGATGCAGCTCTATAAAACTCTGGTTAGGCCACACTTGGAGCACTGTGTCCAGTTCTGGTCGCCTCACTATAGGAAGGATGTGGAAGCATTGGAAAGGGTACAGAGGAGATTTACCAGGATGCTGCCTGGTTTAGAGAGTATGCATTATGATCAGAGATTAAGGGAGCTAGGGCTTTACTCTTTGGAGAGAAGGAGGATGAGAGGAGACATGACAGCGGCGTACAAGATAATAAGAGGAATAGATAGAGTGGATAGCCAGCGCCTCTTCCCCAGGGCACCACTGCTCAATACAAGAGGACATGGCTTTAAGGTAAGGGGTGGGAAGTTCAAGGGGGATATCAGAGGAAGGTTTTTTTTACCGAGAGTGGTTGGTGTGTGGAATGCACTGCCTGAGTCAGTGGTGGAGGCAGATACACTAGTGAAGTTTAAGAGACCACTAGACAGGTATATGGAGGAATTTAAGGTGGGGGCTTATATGGGAGGCAGGGTTTGAGTGTTGGCACAACATTGTGGGCTGAAGGGCCTGTACTGTGCTGTACTATTCTATGTTCTATGATGTATTTGTCAAATATATGTCATTCAAGTCTGCTCCATTATTTAATAAGATCACGGCTGCTCTGATAGTAATCTCATCTACACAGTCCTATCTTTCCAAGGTAGACTTTCACCTTCTTGCTTCCTATTGCAGCTGTTACCAGATTCCATTGAGACACTTAGCAGGAGTTCGTCAACATTTCTGATCCAGTCAGTACAAGACATTAATGTCTCACACCTAGAAGGCTCAGCAGGTTTCCTTTCCACTGAAATTCAGAGCTGACACTGTCACTGAATAAATTATACAATACAAAGTTATAACTCCATGTATCTGAAAACTATAAGCAGATTGTGGTAGAGACATTCCTGACTGAACTTAAAGAAAACACTCATTTAAGATAAGTTGCCACGTGCTTTTACTGGGAAGTTAACAGCATTCCCTTCTCAGTTGCCTGTTCCGTGAATGCCTCAAGGAATAAATAACAGAAAACGTGCTCATAGGCTTCTTAGTGTGACTCCAGAACCACCACTTAAATGTTTTGCAACTACCTAACCGCTTATGTCTGGAATCTTGGTGGCCATTTTCTCATAGTGAGATGCCCCCTATGACACTGAAACAACTGATCCACCAACATGTTTCAATAGTGTTGATTCAGTTAAGAGTCTGATTCCTCTGCTTCAAGAAAAATAAGCAGAGGCACAAAAAGGCTAAGATCAATTCAATAAACAGGTGGTTTACATTGAGGGCTTAGGAAAGTAGCAGCAGAAGCAATGGATACTGGATCTGACAGAGCAAAGCATATAGGCGGCACAATTATCTTAATTTACTCTTGCCTTAAACTTTAGTAGAAGATAATACAAATGCAAGATATGTACAGTTTTCACATACAGTGCCTATAAAAAGCATTTACACCCCTTGGAAGTTTTCATGTTTTATTGTTTTACAGCATTGAATCACAGTGGATTTCATTTGTTTTTTTTTAACACTGATCAACAGAAAAGACTTTTGTTCAAAGTGAAAACAAATTTTTACAAATTGGTTTAAATTAATTTCAATTATTAAACACAAAATAATTGATTGCATAATTATCTACCCCCTTCAAGTCAGTGTTTAGTAGATGCACCTCGAGCCTGTGTGGATAGGTCTCTATATCAGCTTTGCACATCTGGACACTGCAATTTTTCCCTATTCTTCTTTACAAAAGTGCTCAAGCTCTGTCAGATTGCATGGGGATCATGCGTGAACAGCCCTTTTCAAGTCCAGCCACAAATTCTCAATCGGATTGAAGTCTGGACTCTGCAGGACATTAATTAATGTTGTTTTTAAGCCATTCCTGTGTAGCTTTGGCTTTATGTTTGGGATCACTGTCTTGCTGGAAAACAAATCTCCCAATTCACAGTTCTCTTGCAGAGTGCATCAGGTTTTCTTCCAGGATTTCCCTGTATTTTGCTGCTTTCATTTTACCCTCTACCTTCACAACCTTTCTAGGGCCTGCTACAGTGAAGCATCCCCACAGCATGATGCAGCCACCACCATGCTTCATGGTAGGGATGGTGTATTTTTGATGATATGCAGAGTTTAGCTTCTGCCAAACATAGCGTTTAGTCTGATGACCAAAAAGCTCAATTTTGGTTTCATCAGACCATAGAAGCTTTTTCCAACTGACTTCAGAGTCTCCCACACGCCTTCAGGCAAACTCTAGCTGAGATTCATGAGAGTTTTTTTCTCAACAGTAGCTTTCTCTTTGCCACTCTCCCATAAAGCTGCGGCTGGTGAAGCACCCGGGCAACAGTTATTGTATGTACAGTCTCTCCCATCTCAGTCACTGAAGCTTGTAGCTCCTCCAGAGTTTTCATAGGTGTCCCTCACTTATCCCACTCTTGCACGGTCACTCAGCTTTTGAGGAAGGTCTGCTCTAGGCAGATTTGCAACTGTGCCACATTCATTCTTTTTCTTGATTGACTTAACTGTATTCCAAGAGATATTCAGTGACTTGAAAATTTTCTTGTATCCATCTTCTGACTTGCGCTTTTCAATAATTTTTTCACGGAGTTGCTTGGAGTGTTCTTTTGTCTTCAAGGTGTAGATTTTGCCAGGATACTGACTCACCAGCAGTTGGACTTTCCAGATACAGGTGTGTATTTTACTACATTCAATTGAAACACCATGACTACACCAGTGATGTATCATATTGGTGTGTCATATCAAAGGGTGGGGGGGGGAGGTGAATACTTATGCAATCAATCATTTTGTGCTTTATATTTATAATTAATTTTGATCACTTTGTAGGAATTTGTTTTCACTTTGACACGAGCCTTTTTTGTTGATCAGTGTCAAAAAAAGCCAAATGAAATCCAGTGATTCAATGTTGTAAAACAATAAAACATGAAAACTTCTGGGGGGGTGGGAGGGGGATGAATAGGCACTGTGCATTTACTGAAATAGTTCTGATGAAAAGAGCAAGTGGTTAAAGCAGATATGAAAACAACGTTGAAGAGATATTAAGACAGGCACATGAACAGCCAGGAAATGGAGAGATACAGACCACATGCAGACATATGGGACTAGTTTAAATGAGCATCATGGTCAACACAGACAGCATGGGCAAAAAGGCCTGTTCCTCTAAGCTACTAACTGAGAGGGAGAAAGTTACAAAGAGATACGCAGGGGAATGGGGCTGATGCGTATACTCTGGGAGCCACTACTGAATGGTCTTCTTCAATAGACTAAAATAAGACTTTCCATTCTCATAGTTCCCTGAAGAAAGGGAGAATAAAAGGTCTTATTATAGTTTATTTAATCTTTCTGTCTTATAACTCTGACTCTGATGTAAGTTATATACAGTTCTCTGACATTAAATGTACCTATTGATACAGTCTGCCTAGGTAGTTGCCCAGAGATTTAGATTTATTGGAACACTCTGGGCCACACAGTTTCATCCAGCACATCCAGAGTATAGTCCTGGAAGGCCTCCTCATTTTCTGGCTTGGGATAGATTTCCCATCAGCTGTTGAGACCTTCAACATTATGAATGCTTGTCAAAGATTTCACAAATGTCCAAAAATCACAAGGAATCTTTCAAAAATAAAACTTTAAACATAAAAGACTAAATATACACTTTACTTAGAAACATTTAAACATGAGGAATTCTGCAGATGCTGGAAATTCAAGCAACACACATCAAAGTTGTTGGTGAACGCAGCAGGCCAGGCAGCATCTCTAGGAAGAGGTACAGTCGACGTTTCGGGCCGAGACCCTTCGTCAGGACTAACTGAAGGAAGAGCTAGTAAGAGATTTGAAAGTGGGAGGGGGAGATCAAAAATGATAGGAGAAGACAGGAGCGGGAGGGATGGAGCCAAGAGCTGGACAGGTGATTGGCAAAAGGGATATGACAGAATCATGGGACAGGAGGCCCAGGGAGAAGGAAAGGGAGGAGGGGGAAAAAAACCCAGAGGTTGGGCAAGGGGTATAGTCAGAGGGACAGAGGGAGAAAAAGGAGAAAGAGAGAGAAAGAATGTGTGTATATAAATAAATAACAGATGGGGTACGGATGACCACTGGGAGATCCTGCTTTCTCTGATGGACAGAGTGTAGGTGTTCAGCAAAACAATCTCCCAGTCTGCGTTGGGTCTCGCCAATATATAGAAGGCCACATTATGAGCACCAGACGCAGTATATCATCCCAGCCAACTCACAGGTGAAGTGTTGCCTCACCTGGAAGGACTGTCTGGGGCCCTAAATGGTGGTAAGGGAGGAAGTGTAAGGGCATGTGTAGCACTTGTTCCGCTTACAAGGATAAGTGCCAGGAGGGAGATCAGTGGGGAGGGATGGCGGGGGGACAAACGGACAAGTGAGTCACCTGGGGAGCAATCCCTGCGGAAAGCCGGGGGGGGGGGGCAGGGAAAGATGTGTTTAGTGGTGGGATCCCGTTGGAGGTGGTGGAAGTTACGGAGAATAATATGTTGGACCCAGAGGCTGGTGGGGTGGTAGGTGAGGACCAGGGGAACCTCCATTCTGCGGTCTATGACTTCCCCATTCTGGCATCTACTCTCTCCACCTTCTGCCAAACAAAAGCCCGCGAAAGCTTTTCTGGGCCCCACAAGGAAGAAAAAACACGCCTCTCATTGGACGGCGCACATTCCAAAGCCCCCGTAATCTCTAGTCATAACCCAAACATTGCTGCTACAGAGTAGCCATTACCTTAGCATTACAGAGTAGCCATTACATTAGCAGTGAAACCTTACAGAGAATTACACTCTCCCCCACCAAATTTAGTCATGTCCTTATGGCATTGAGATAATTTGCCAACCCTTCCTGCAAGGCACAAAGTCCAATCCAGGTGTAAAAGGCAGTGATAAAGCTCTCCAAGACAGTAGGGGCCACACTCTGTTCCCCCACTGCTACACAGGCCAGCCTATCCGGTGGCCTTCTAATTCTCTGAGACCTCCGTTCCCCCTTACCTAACTCTTCAGGTTCAGACATGACTGGGGATACCTCTGGTCTACCTGGCGATGCTTCCCTGGCCTATCACTCGTGCCCACCTGCAGCTCCTCTGTCCCGTGGTCAAGCTCTGCTTCATCCCTTGCAGGGTCCAGCTGCAACCCAGGCTGTCCAGATAGCACCCCCTCCCCCCCAACCAACAACTTCACCTGACTCAGTGGGAGAAGAGCTGGGAGTCTTTTTCTCAATCAATGGGGAGTTAGCAAAAGGCAGCATATACCACACATCCAGGCCCTCTGAATCAGTATCCCTCTCAGAGGTGGAGGCTTATCCTCTCCTGCTGTTGGCCCTGAAGTCGCCCTGGGTCACCGCAGAGTCCTCTTACTAGGTACCAAGTTGGGCTTTGGGTCAACCTGCACCTCTTGTCCCAGAGGCAGAAGGTGGTTCCGATGGAGAATCTCGACAGGCCCATTCCCATCCTCTGGTTTCACCCAGAAAACTGGTAGGCCTCGCATCTGACTCTCCACCACAAAGGGCGTAGCCGCCCAGCAGTCAGCCAACTTATGCTTGCCAGGTAGCCCCAAATTCCTTATGAGGACTTGGTCTTCCGGCAGGAGTTGGGAGAACCTCACCTTTTGATCACACCTCCTCTTATTTCCTTGATTCTGCTTGGCAGCTGCAACCTCAGCTAATTCATAAGCCCTTTTCAGCTTCCTTTTCATATCAGACACATACTTCAGGTAAGTCTTTGGTGGTAAGTCACCCTTGTCAGTACCAAAACAAAGGTCAATGGGCAACCTTGCCTCACACCCAAATATCAGATAGTATGGCGAGTACCCAGTAGCTTCATTTCATGTACAGTTGTAACTGTGGACCAGATGTCCAATATGTTGACTCCACCTGCTCTTCTCGTTGATCTCCAAGGTCCTGACCATGTCTAGCAAGGTCCGAATGAACCTCTCTGGCTGGGGATTACCCTATGGGTGACAGGGCGTAGTCCTCGACTTCTTGACTCCAAGCATGCCCAGTAACTCATGGATGCGTCTGCTCTCGAAATCCTGTCCCTGATCACTATGTATCCACCTGGGAAGGCCATAATAAATGAAATACTTCTCCCATAACACTTTGGCCACCGTGGACCCCCTCTGGTCCTTGGTAGGGAAAGCCTGCGCATATCTGGTGTAGTGATCCGTGATGACTAAGACATTCGCTGTGTTGCTGGCATCAGGTTCTATTGACAGGAAATCCATACACACCAGGTCCAGGGGCCTTGCACTCTGCAAGTGGGGCAAAGGTGCTGCCTGCGTAGGCAGCATCTTCCACCGTATGCATAGAATGTACGACTTGCAGTATTCTTCAACCTCAGACTTCATTCAGGGCCAGTAAAATCAATCTCTGAGCAATCCACAGGTCTTTTCAACCACCAAGTGTCCAGAATCTTCATGAAGTGACTTCAACACAATCCTCCGATACTTCTCTAGCAGAACCAGCTGTGAACGCCGAGGTCAGGATTAACGTTAGGGGATTGTTGTCCGTCCTCACCTCAAACTTGACACTATAGAGATAGTCACTCAGCTTATCCACCAGAGCCCATTTCAACTCCAGAAACTCCAATTTGTGCGTGGGATAGTTTTTCCTCAGAGGGCGACAGACCCGGCTGACAAATGCAATGGGTCTCAACCCGGTGCCCTGATCCTGATACAGTATGCCCCCTTAGCCCTCTCGGCTGGCATCCATATGCAGTACATACGGCAATCGGGCGTCTGCAAAAGCCAGCACCAGCGCCTGGGTCAGCAGCTCCTTCAGCGTCTGAAAGGCCTCTTTACATTTCGCATCCCATTTTGGTCCAAAAGGCTCTGATGGGCTAAAATACTCTCCACCCTCCTGTCCTTTTCCGCCCTCCCTTTCTTCCCCAAGGGAGGGTAACCGCACAGAAGCTGATTCAATGGGTGACTCACTTTTGCGTAGCCTTTCACGAACCTCCGATAGTAACCACAGAACCCGAGGAACGAGCGCAGAGCGCTCACAGTCTGGGGTCTTGGCCAGGTGGTCACCACCTCTATCTTAGCAGGATCTGTAGCTACTCCACCCCGTGAGACTATGTGCCCCAAATAGCTAACAGACGTCTTGCAGAAGTGGCACTTGTCCAGGGAGTCTTAACCCTTCAGCCTTCAGGCAGCCCAACACCTTCAGTAGCCTCACTTCATGTTCTTCCAAGGTGGACCCAAGTACTATGAGGTCATCCAGATACACCAATACCTCAAGCAAGTTCATATCCCCCACTGTTTTCTCCATGACCCACCGGAAGGTTGCAGGGGCTCCCGATATACCCTGGGGCATCCTTTCGAACAGGAAGAAACCCAGTGGACACATAAATGCTGTCTTCTCTTTGTCAGCCTCACTCAAGGGGATCTGGTAATTTCCACTCCTCAAGTCCAGCACACTGAACCACTTCACACCACTCAGACAGGCCAGTGCGTCTTCAATCCTGAGGACAGTATACTGGTCAGGGACGGTATGCCTATTCAGAGTCCAATAGTCCACACACATGCGTACCTTCTCATTCTTTCTGGCCACTACTATTGGAGATGCATAGGGGCTTCGAGACTCAGTAATGATCCCAGCTTCCTTCAACTTACACAAATGCTGCCTAACGTCTTCCACCTCTGCAGGGGCCAGGTGCTGTGACCTCTCTGAATGGGGTGTCCTCGGTCACCCAGATAGTGTGACGAGTGCTCTTGGAACAACCCACATCAAACTCGTCAGTGGAAAAGACACTTTCCAGCTTCAACATCTTCTCTACCAACTTCCCCTTCCAACCCACAGGAACTGGGGAGTCCCCGAAATTGAATGACTCAGCGATCAACTTTGCCCCCTTTTCCAATAGTTTCTCCCCGGCTTGTCTCACAGGGAAACCAGACATTATGGTCACAGGGAACAAATGCGCCAGGGGCATCCTCTGCTCGAACGTGACCTCCCTCTTCGTAGTGTTCCTGACAATCACTGCCATCCTGCTTGCCTGTACAACCGAGGGCTTCTGCAATTCGGGCCTCACCAGTACCTCAGCAGGAAATCCTGACTCCCTCTCGTGGTCTTCTAAGAGGGCCTCGTTCTCAGGTATTCTGGGAAATTTGGGGGTCTCCATCACTCTTGATACTTCTCCAGGCCATAACACTTTTGGCTTCGACTGGGTGAACCACACAGTCCCTCGTCTAAAGTCAGTACCCGGCCCAATGCAGCCATGCACTTCTTCAAAAGCAGCTCGAAATACCAAGTGCACAGACAATGTTCCCAGAAGGCTCTCCCCAGCCTTCTCCTTGCAGGATCCCATCAGCCTCCTTACCAGAGGACTGTTGGTCCCCACCAGGATTGAAACACTGACCTTGTCAGTGGGGTCCGGACAATACAGCACTAGTGTAGCAAGGACCTCAGACACTCCCACATCAACCTCTTAAAACTCTGGTTTCACTGACAAATGACCATCGTATGGATAATCATCTGCACTAAGACCCTAGATCTCTAATGCACTGAATGGTGTCAATGGTAAATGCGTCAAATACTGGTTGTAAAATGAACGGTAGAACAACGTGACCTGCGATGCGGTGTTGAGTATGGCTTTAACATAAATACCTTCTATCAGAAATGATACGCTGAAGCATAGAACCACTAAGCCTTCAGGAATAAGGTCTTTTGCTTTTGGGGGTTCCTTGGTATATTGCTGGGAATGGGTTCTCCCAGAGACACCAGGCTGTTCCCTCACTGGGTCGCCTCTAAGTTTTCCCAACGACTCTCTCTGCTTAGGTAGCCGGGAGCTTACTCCCTTTCTCGCATGACACTGGCTACTAGCCAGCCCTCCGCATTGTCCGTCCCCTTAGGGGATCCGCGCCCCCCCCCACCATCAGCTCCATCATATGGGGGGGGCACACCCACTGATAACAGCCAAGACATCTCAGTTCTCAACTCTGCCACCATCTTTTCTACCATCCCTGGGACAGGCTACCTATGGTCACTTCACCACCGGGGACCACTACCAAGGACTGTACCCTGCTGACTGAGGCCTCTTACGCCTCTGGCGCATTCTCCTCCTCTTGAACTTCTTCAATCAGTTCAACAAACAAGACAGGGGGACGCATCTTACGACAGTCGGTGACCCCAAGCGATCAGGTCCTGGGATTGGGTGCCCTTTACTATCTGGTCCATTATTAACCGATCCACCTGAGACTTCTGAATTACGCAGTAAGTAATTCAGCTGCCTCTCTAGCCGAAAGATGAAGGCAGAAAGCTTCTCCCCCTTCTCCTGACACATGTTCTGAAACACTGCCATGAGCTCCATTGGGCTTCCTGTCAGGCCAAAGGCATTTTCCAGTGCTTACATGTAATCACCCATAGTTGCTAGGGGATACCGCAACCTGACGGCTCTCACAACGTCAGCAGCCCGCCCACTCAAACTCTCAACCAATCTCTGTCGCTTTACATCATCAGAGCACTGCCACTCATCTAACAACTGAGAAGTCTGCTCTGCCCAAGTCTCATACTCCTCTTCTCCTTTAGGGGCGGGCTTTGTTCCTGAGAATAGGCATAGCTGGGACTTTGGCGAATAAATGGAAAAATGCCCAGGTTCAGAGAGGCAAGGGTGGATACTAACTCAGCATTCTTACTCTTCCCTGGGAGACGGGGACCAATTAGACATTCTAAATCCGACCACTCCTTTCCCTCACTCCTCAGAACTGATAGAATCCTGCCTTTGAAATCTCCATCCCCAGCTGTGGGAAACTCGACTTGTGATTCAGCTTGCTCTGCCATCGCTGATCTGCATTAAAACGAGAGCTGAGCCCGCCATTTTATCAAACCTCTGTTCACAATTGCAACTTTAACAGTACTTAACAGGCAAATTAACAATTCATCTGGAGTACGAATATCTCCCCCACTGGTTCAATGTTCAGGGTAATCACACAGCATCCAATGAAATCAATCCCGAATGGTACCCCCACAATTGTGACCCTCAGGTTCCACTAGCGGCTTACTCTGGGGAGACAGCCTCCGGCCTGGCTAAACTTGAGAAATCTTGTTTGGGTGGATGCTGCGTGAAGTGTTCCCGTTACAAATCAGTACCACAAAATAACAAACAGTACACAACATGCAATTAAACGATTGAGCTTTATAATTCTTAATTTGACTATAGGGTTAGTAAAGAAACAACAAAAGAAAAAGGGTCCATTCTCATGAAACAGTCTAATGCGCAATGTTGGCGCTCACGGTTTTTCCACCAGTTTGTTCTCCATTGATTTTCCCCCTGGTCACCGACTCCCGACCCCATTCCCATTCCAAGTCCATACAGTCCTGCAGACTATGACTTCTCCATTCTGGCATCTTCTCTCACCATCTTCCGCTGAACAAAAGCCTGCGAAAACTTCTCTCGGCCCCACAAGAAAGAAAAAAACATGCCTCTCATTGGATGGTGCACATTCGAAAGCCCCCCCTTATCTCAAATCATAACCCAATCACTGCTGCTACAGAGAAACCTTTACATTAGCAGTGAGACATTACAGAGCACACCCATGTCCCCAAACAAGATTTTGAGTAACAAGTATGCTGGGGATTAGAATGCCACAAAAAGGAAAACACTTACGTGGAATCGGGGCTGAACTTACAGCGAAGAGCATAGCGCTTGTGAGCTGGAATTTTGGTCTTAGGAATGAGTTGAGTAACATCATCACCAATGCCCCCTGTCAGGTTCCACACGTAGCAATTACCCTAGCAGGAATGAATGAAGAAAGTAGATAGTGACCCAGAAATATCAGGGCAAAAATAAAAAGAAGTAAAGGTGAAGGATTAGCTTTGTCACATATACGTCAAAACATTGAAACATAGAGCGAAATGCATCGTATGCATCAATGACCAATACCGTCCGAGGATGTGCTGGGGGCAGCCCACAAGCATTGTCAGGCTTCTGGCACCAACATAGCTTCCCCACAAGTTACTAACCCATATGGAATGTGGGAAGAAAGCCACATAGTCACTGGGAGAATGTACAAAATGCTTCAGACAGCCCCAGGAATTAGTGCTGTCAAACGCTACTCTAACTGCTACACTACCATGGCACTCGAGAATATCCCTGAAATCTGAAAGAGAAAACAAAGTGCTAGAAACGCACAGCAGGTCAGGCAGCACCAGTGGGAAGAGAAAGATTCCCCTCAACCTCACCTTCTCCCCTCCAGCCTCCACATTCCACAGATCACCAGCTTCAATAAAATTCTTCCACAAGACATGTGGAAGACACCTCCCATCTCCGTAATCCAAACGTGGGTTTTTCTTTGTGATTACCTAGTCTATTTTTCTGTTCCTAGCAACCTTCCCTTCCCTTCCCTTCCCATTATCTTATGAACCAGGGGACTTTGAGAGATGGCTCAGACGCTTTGAGACCAGGCTTCAGAAGAGCATCAAGTAAGCACACTGATATACTGCCTGGAAGATAAAGCAGATGACAAGCAAAACAAAGGGCTGTTACAATCTCTAACTGCAGGATAAGCAGCAAGTCTCCATTCCACGTCAAAGAGCCCTGTCCAGCAAAAGAAGTGAAATGCCACCAATGCAATAGAGTTGGCCGTTATAAAAGCGAGTGTCACTCAAAGACATTTCGTCAGGAGGTCAAAGAAGACCATGATTCATACAAAGAGAGAGCTTTTCTTGGGGCTCTAGATTCAAATAGATAAGGCTGGTGTACTACAGTTCAGTTGCAAAATGAGGCAGAGGCTTTCAAAATGGACACTGGGGCAGATATCACAGCCATCCCCAAATGCCTGTTCATAAAACTAATGAAGAAACCAGGCATTACACTAAATCCGACAAAGAGAGTGCTCATGGGATCAGGGAAACACAAGCTCAGTGTGAAAGGGATGTTTTCTACTTTCATCGTAAAAATAAGAAACAATTAAAAGAGGATATCTATGTTCAGAATCTCTCCTCACCATTACTGGGACGACATACATCAAGAAGATGAACCTCATTGGATTCACTAAACAATGTTCAGTGGCAGAAGTACCCAGAATTGTTCACGGGCTAAGGGTGCTGAAAGAAGAGTGCCTTATCCAACTAGGGCCAGGAGCAATGCCCTACTGACCACAGTGACACCATATGGAAGCTATCCTTCAAGAGACTCCCTTGTGGCATCTCATCAGCCCCTAAACTCTATCAGATGAGGATGAACCAAATTTTGGAGGGAGTAGTCTGCCACATGGATGATTTATTCATCTTGGGAGGCTCAGATGAGGAACATGACAAAAGAATGGAAGCTGCCTTGGTCAAACTGAAACAGGCTGGAATTACCCTCAACAAAAATAAATGAGAACTTGCAAAGTTGGAGGTGAAGTTCTTGGCCACCAACTATACTCAGAGGGAATGCAACCAGATTCAGACAAACTGGCAGGAGTTCATGGACAACCTATGAATGTATCAGAGATTCGCAATTTCCTTGGCATGGTAAACCATCTGGAGTTCATTCCCGATTTGGCAGAGAAAACAAAGCCACTATGTAACCTCCTCTCTCAGAGAAAAAGTTCTATTCAAAAGGTTCAAAGGAACATCTAAACAAGCCTGATGCATTTTGGAAACAAGTCCTGTGGACTGATGAAGTTAAAATAGAACTTTTTGGCCGCAACGAGCAAAGGTATGTCTGGAGGAAAAAGGGTGCAGAATTTCATGAAAAGAATACTCTCCAACTGTTAAGCACGGGGGTGGATCAATCATGCTTTGGGCTTGTGTTGCAGCCAGTGGCACCGGGAACATTTACTGGTAGAGGGAAGAATGAATTCAATTAAATACCAGCAAATTTTGAAAGCAAACATCACACTGTCTGTAAAAAAGCCGAAGATAAAAAGAGGATGGCTTCTACAACAGGATAATGAACCTAAACACACCTCAAAATCCACAATGGACTGCCTCAAGAGGTGCAAGCTGAAGGTTTTGCCATGGCTCTCACAGTCCCCCGACCTAAACATCATCGAGAATCTGTGGATGGACCTCAAAAGAGCAGTGCATGCAAGACGGCCCAAGAATCTCACAAAACTAGAAGCCTTTTGCAAGGAAAAATGGGCGAAAATCCCCCAAACAAGAATTTTAAGACTCTTAACTGGCTACAAAAAGTGTTTACAAGCTGTGATACCTGCCAAAGGGGGTGTTACTAAGTAACCATATAACATTTACAGCATGGAAACAGGCCATCTCGGCCCTTCTAGTCCGTGCCGAACTCTTACTCTCAGCTAGTCCCACCGACTTGCACTCAGCCCATAACCCTCCATTCCTTTCCTGTCTATATAGCTGTCCAATTTAACATTAAATGACAACATCGAACCTGCCTCAACCACTTCTGCTGGAAGCTCGTTCCACACAGCTACCACTCTCTGAGTAAAGAAGTTCCCTCTCATGTTACCCCTAAAACTTTTGCCCTTTAACTCTCAACTCATGTTCTCTTGTTTGAATCTCCCCCATTCTCAATGGAAAAAGCCTATCCATGTCAACTCTATCTATGTCTCTCATAATCTTAAACACCTCTATCAAGTCCCCCTGCACGTGCACAGCCCTCCGGTGAAAATGATATCGTATCCGTTAAATAGGGGCCATGGATAATTCTGTTTTGATGGAGACAGACGTGAAAGCACAGAGGAACATCTGGAGAAATTTCTGAAACGCAGGTTCACTGCTGTTGTTACTGCGCGATCGAGAATCTTCTGGAGGGAAGACCTCAAAATCCCTGGCTTTGCCTGCTGTTGGCGACCAAGATTGAGGTCGAATCGTTCGGATAGAGATGGTGCTTGGTAGTCGGTGTCGGAGAGCTGATCGGAGGCTCGAAGTTTTCAGACGACTCAGAGTCAAACTGTGGTTGGGCATAGCAGGGACAGTTTTTCTTCCTTCTCCCGTCTGCGTGAGATGTGGGACATTTGAGAGACTTTAAACTTTCTACTGTACTCATGGACTGTTCTTCATCAAGTTATGGTATTGTTGCACTGTTGTAACTATATGTTATAATTATGTGGTTTTGTTAGTTTTTCAGTCTTGGTCTGTCTTGTGTTTTGTGATATCACACCGGAGGAAATATTGTATCATTTCTTAATGCATGCATTACTAAATGACAATAAAAGAGGACTGCTAAACCTTTTACGTTCCAAAGAATAAAAACCCAACTTGTTCAACCTTTCTCTGTAACTTAGGTGATGAAACCCAGGTAATATTCTAGTAAACCTTCTCTGTACTCTCTCTATTTTGTTGACATCTTTCCTATAATTTGGTGACCAAAACTGTACACAATACTCCAAATTTGGCCTCACCAATGCCTTGTACAATTTCAACATTACATTCCAACTCCTATACTCAATGCTCTGATTTATAAAGGCCAGCATACCAAAAGCTTTCTTCACCACCCTATCCACATGAGATTCCACCTTCAGGGAACTATGCACCATTATTCCTAGATCCCTCTGCTCTACTGCATTCTTCAATGCCCTACCATTTACCATATATGTCCTATTTTGATTAGTCCTACCAAAATGTAGCAGCTCACATTTATCAGCATTAAATTCCATTTGCCATCTTTCAGCCCACTCTTCTAACTGGCCTAAATCTCTCTGCAAGCTTTGAAAACCTACTTCATTATCCACAACTCCACCTATCTTAGTATCATCTGCATACTTACTCATCCAATTTACCACCCCATCATCCAGATCATTAATGTATATGACAAACAACACTGGACGCAGTACAGATCCCTGAGGCACACCACTAGTCACCAGCCTCCAATCTGACAAACAGTTATCCACCACTGCTCTCTGGCGTCTCCTATCCAGCCACTGCTGAATCCATTTTACTACTTCAATATTAATATCTAATGACTGAACCTTCCTAACTAACATTCTGTGTGGAACCTTGTCAAAGGCCTTACTGAAGTCCATATAGACAACATCCACTGCTTTACCCTCGTCAACTTTCCCAGTAACCTCATCAAAAAATTCAATAACATTTGTCAAACACGACCTTCCACGTGCAAATTCATGTTAACTGTTCCTAATCAGACCCTGTCTATCCAGATAACTATATATATGATCTCTTCGAATACTTTCCATCAATTTACCCACCACTGACGTCAAACTCACAGGCCGATAATTGCTAGGTTTACTTTTAGAACCCTTTTTAAACAATGGATCAACATGAGCAGTACTGCCATGCAGGGTGCCCAAACTTCTGCTTCGGGCCCTTTTCCTTTTTTGTTATTTTGAAACTGTAAAAGATGGAAATAAAAGTTTTCTTGCTTAAAATATTAAAGAGATGTGTCATCTTTAACTTTATGCCTTTTGGAAATCAATTCAACTTTTACTCGTTTAGCTATTCACAGTAACAGAAATTTTGACCAGGGGTGCCCAAACTTTTGCATGCCACTGTAATTTTCAATGCAGTTCTATAGACAAGAAGAACTTAACCTAGATTTTCTTTTTTTTCCAAGAAGGTGATCTGTTGTGTAGTTTCACGAACGCAAGAAAATCTGCAAATACACACAAAGCAACACACACAAAATGCTGGAGGAACTCAGCAAGCCAGACAGCATCTATGGAAAAGAGTTAAGAGTTGATGTTTCAGGCCGAGACCCTGTCCTAACGAAGGGTCTCAGCCCGGAATGTCGACTGTTTACTCTTTTTCATTGGTGCTGCCTGGCCTGCTGAATTCCTCCAGCATTTTGTGTATGAGGTGGTAGTTAATGGGTTAATCCTTAGCCACCCAATTTGTTGCTCCCACACGGGAGTAGTTCATATATCGTACAAGCAGCATTATCAATAAAGTTCAGTTGAATAGCCTGCAGGGTGTGTTTCTCTGCATTCTTCCTCAATATCAAACACAATCCCCTCAACCCAGATGTTCCCTTTCTTACCTCTGCAAATTGAAACTAATTTTCCTTGTCTTTCTTTAAAATGACTGATGAAATAGTCTTTAACCGACCATATTACCTATTTCACTTTGCACAGATGTGCTGAGCAAATGAGTGCTTCCAGCATTCTTTCAGAAACATCAAGCAGACCTCCCTTCCCCCTCCCTCAAATTCATTCAGGGATTCAGATTCAGATACAAAAATTTTTTTTATTCAGAAAGAGGGGATGGGGATGGTCATCTTTATTGCCCATCTTTAATAGTCCCTGAAAACCTAAGATGAATGGCCTTCTGGAACGACAGCTGTGAGGGAGGAAGTGTCCAGGAATTTGATTGTTCGGGCAAATATGCCCAAATCAGAGTGGTGTATAACCCAGGGGGAACTTGAGGATGGGAATACTAACTGGCACATAATGTTGGCTTGAGAGGTGCTGTATAGATGCTTGGCAAGTTGTTTAGCCTATCTTGATGATTCCAGCCCCACCTTACAAACAGCTCACTCTCCATCACCAGTGCCACCATCACGCAAGTGCAGACCTCAAGACGTTGTTCCCATCTAATTTTGAGCACATCATGAAGACGCGCGCTATGATTGAGGTTCCAAATAATTTACCGAACTGTTTACTGCTGCCATGTAGCTTGCATCTGGATCAATGTGAACAGCATTAACTGATACATCTGGCTCAGGGATCAGCTGCTCATTGTGGTCAGTTTTCAGGTCCCAGATGTGAATGGCTCCACTCTGATCACCAACAATTAGCTCTGCCTACAAAGACAGAACAAAACCCATGGATACAATCTGCACAGCTAGGAAGAGTCCAAAATGGAACTGAAACTTGTCAAGGAGAATGAACAGGTGTGCAGGTATGTGAACATCCTGGAGCTGCTGTTAATAATACACAATGGCCTGTTTAGGGATTTTGGGAATCAGTATCAAACATTGTCAGTACAAAGTTATAAGAGACTGCAGGAACTAAGGTCATTCTTAGAAAACAGAAGGTTGAGGGAGATTTAATGAAAACCTTTGATGGACTAGATGTGGATTTACTATTCACTCTAGAAAGTGGATCAATAACAAGAGATTACAGATTGAACATTTAATTGAGGTTGAGTGGATTATGTAAAGCATTGTGGAGGTGCTCACTTCCAGACAAGTGTATTCCATCACAATCCTGCAGTGTGACTGGTGTCATTTCAAAACAAAAGCTGTTTTGTGGGGATCACAGTCAAGGTCAGTATTCAGTTCAGCCCTGAATGCCCTTCCTGCAGGACTAGTGGTAAAGGTATGCCCCTCCCCTGCATATCCCCACCCCCCATGGTGCCCAATGGCTTAGGAGTTCCAGTGTCCAGATCCAGCAACATGAAGGAATCGAGTCATATGGCTTCAGAGCACAGTTAAATCCCTAGTCAACAATGAGCAATCACAAGGGAGCACTCAATGTCTTTGAACATCAAGGGGAAAAGTGTTTAATTTGCTTTTTAGTGCTGGTCATTGTCTGGTACTTTATTTGTTCTTTATCCACACCAAAAAGATGTTTTACTTGAACAAACTGCTACATTCACAGTAATTGCAACTAGAACAGGACATTGAGCAGCCACTTGCAAACATCTCCCCTCTGACCTCATGCTGGAGGAGAGGCCATTTCTGAAGCAAATGAAGATGGTTGTGCCCATGACTATGCTCATGGCATTTTCCAGTGAGATCTTTCTAAGATGTATGGCCTTCTACAATACCCATTTTCATTTGCCAAGGGATGGCTCCCACTACTGGACTATTCTCTTCAAATTCCAAGGTCTTTCATTTTCCCCGGACCACTTACTGTGAGAGAAATGCTGCCTTTATGCAAATGATGATCATCCCACCTCATTTCTGAAATTCAGCTCAAGGGTGTAATGAGGTCTGGGGTGTCAAATGAGATTAGGCTGGGTTGGGGGATGTTATTTCAGAACCAAAAAGCTACAGAAAAAAAACTTTGTAAAGAACAGCATTGCCACACACTGGCAATTAATGTAAACTGAAGCATGGATCTCCAGCTGCAAATCCCTTTGCAGTGGAGAGAATGCAGAGGGGTGATTCAGCAGGATATTGCCTGGACTGGATGACTTTCGATACAGGAATACAGGAACAGATTGAATAGGCTGACCTTGTTTCCTTGCCCCAATTTTATATGTTTTATTATCATCTATATATCTATATTATATCTAGCTATGAGGTTAGTGTTTTTTCTTACAAACTAAGGGATTGATAGCTAGAACACACTGCCAGAGAAGGTGGTGGAATCAGATGCAATTAGTATCTTTGAGAGACACTTAGAAAGATATTGAAATAGATAAGTCCAAGAAGGATGCTAATGTGGGCAAGTGGAATTAGTATAGATGGACTAAAGGGCTGGCATTGAGGGCTGAAGGGCCTGTTTGTGCTGTACTGCTCCTGGCTCTATACATCTCCATTGGAAACAACAATTGACAAAGTCTGAGGGACGGTGGGGAAGCGCTGTCTGTTCTTTTGGTGCCGTGCAATATTGCACCTTACCTGATTAGGATGCAAGCAGACACAGTTTATTGGAGCGTTGACCTGGAAGATTCTCTGGCACTGCAGGCTGCGTGATCTGTTGGAAGACAGAAGGATAATTTGAGGTTCCATATAGACTACATCAGCAGTTGTGCCTTGAGAGAGCCAGGATTCAGAAGTCTCCCCTCTTCTATCTTTGGCCTTCAATAGACTTGCTGTTTCTAGGTTGATGTAGCAGCTGAGGAGAAATGTCAGCGATCAGTGACACCAGCTTGCTGAACCTGCTGAAATTGAACTAGTTACTCATTTTGAAGGTCTATACATTAACTTAGCTACTGCCAATAGCAATGCAAAAGAAATCAGAAGTTTAGTGAATCCTACCCCTTCATTCAGCTTGAGTGTTGAATCAGCATTCAACACTCAAGCAAAGGAATGGACAGGACTGTACTTCTTAGTGTGGGTATACAGCAATCAATTATTGTGTTGCTTTTGTATCACTTTATCAAGCTCCTCATACCTGGCAGACAAGATCTCATGTTGGAGAAACATTTATCAACTCTTCCTTTCAACTAAGGCTACCCCATCCAACTATTACATGAGAGTGCATGCACTTACAGAGTCATAGAGAGATCCAGCACCGAACAGACACTTCAGTCCTCACTGACAATCAATGACCCATTAACAATACTGTAAACACTCTACATTTTATTGACTCTCTGCAGACTTAACCACTCATCTACACACTACGGGCAATTTACAGTTGGCAATTAAGGTAACAACCCCACACATCTTCGGGATTGGGGAAAGCAGAAACAGCCAGGGGAAATGCACATAGACAAAGTGAGACATATCTGTCAACAAAAATGTCTGGCAAAATATTACTTAGATCCACCCAACTACAAGATCTGATACCCTATCCAAAGGACATCACCTTGCTTCTGCAGCACATTCTCAGAACTTTCAACGTAGAGTTTCTACTAAAGCAGAACTTGAACTACCCTAATATAGGTGTAAAAGTGGCATCAGCCAAGTCAACTTCTTATGGGCCCTAATAAATACCTGAGGTCCCAGATTCGAGCCATGCAGTCCTCACCACCAGTGTACATCCAACGTCCATCCTCGTGGAACCCAACTGAGGTGATGTTTTTGCTGACTCCATCATAGCTGACAACTGGGTTTGGGTTGTTGGAATTCAAGTCATACATTCGGATGTGCTGGTATCCTACAAGATGAAGCAAAGAAAATATCCAAATACTATCTGCACTATTTCTCTTGCTTCTGCCACATGTTCCAAACAGTAACAAAGTCAAAATTCTGTTCAAATCTGTTGGTACAGATGAGGCAAAGATGCATTGTGTCTTTGATTGCTTGCGAATACCACTAACTTTCACCTTTCACAAACAGAAAACTCAAGACTCTGAGGTAAGACTAAAGAATAAAAACCACTTTCCTCTCCCCTTCCCCTACTATAGGCCAAAGGATATGTGATGCAGCACCTTTAAAGTGGAAATAATGTTAATTTTACAGAAACTACTTCCATCTCATGCATCCAGAAATATTGTACTAAAACCACCTTTAGACTTTCAACAAGAGGAGAGCAATAAACAACATATTTTGGTGAGCTATGTTGTACAGGAGCTCCCTTTTGGTGGTTAAGGAAGCAGAGGCACACTGGTGGATGAAAGTACAAGTGCTCACCTGCCGCTGCAATCATACTGCGGTCCGGAGTGATTTCCAAAGCATTCACCTGCTAACACCTTTGCTAAGGAAATGAAAGGAATGAAGTAACTCACAGCAACTCAAACTCAACTCAGAATACATTCAGAGATGGAGGAAATAGAGCACCCCAGTACAGTACCACTAGAAAAGCAACAGAACACTCAGACCATCAAAAATGGACAAATGCAAAAACCTTTGTAAAACATGAAAAACATAACAGATAATTGGATGATGGTGGATGTTGCTTCTATGATTGAAGCCTGTGACCAGCAATGTACCAGAAGGATACAACATACAAAGTAAATTTATTATCAAAGTACATATGTCACCACATACAACCCTGAGATTCATTTTCTTGTGGCATACACAATAAATCCAAGAAATACAACAGAATCAATTAAAAATTGCACCCAACAGGATGTACAACCAACTAATGTACAAAAAACTACAAACTATGCAAATACAAAAGAAAAAATAAATTGGCAATAAATATAAAGAACATGAGATGAAGAGTTCTTGAAAGTGAGTCCAGTTCAGTAACGGGACGAGTGAAGTTCTCCCCTTTGGTTCAAGAGCCTGACTGTTCCTGAACTTGGTGGTGTGGGTCCTGAAGTTCCTGTACCTTCTCATAAGACATAGGAGCAGAAGTAGGCCATCTGGCCATTGAGTCTGCTCCACCATTCTATCATAGGCTGATCCAATTCTTCCAGTCATCCCCACTCCCCTGCCTTCTCCCCATACCCTTGATGCCTTGTCTTATCAAGAACCTATCTATCTCTGCCTTAAATACAGCTAATGACTTGGCCTCCACAGCTGCTCCTGACAAATTCCACAGATTCACCACCCCCTGACTGAAGTAATTTCTTTGCATCTTTGTTCCAAATGGACGTCCTTCAATACTGAAGTCAAACCCTCTTGTCCAAACTTCCCTACCATGGGAAATAACTTTGCCATATCTAATTTGTTCAAGCCTTTTAACATTCAGAATGTTTCTATGATAACTCCCCTCATTCTCCTGAACTCCAGGGAATACAGTCCAAGAGCTGCCAGTCATTCCTCATATGATAACCCTTTCATTCCTGGAATCACTCTCATGAATCTTCTCTGAACTCTCTCCAATGTCAGTATATCCTTTCTAAAATAAGGAGCCAAAAACTGCACACAATATTCCAAATGTGGTCTCACAAGTGCCTTATAGAGCCTCAACATCACATCCCTGCTCTTATATTCTATACCTCTAGAAATAAATGCCAACATTGCATTCGCCTTCTGCACCACCAACTCAACATACTCTTTCCAACATTGTATTTCATTTGCCACTTCTTTGCTCATTTCCCTAAACTATCGAAGTCTCTGCAGGCTCTGTTTCCTCAACACTATCTGCTCCTCCACCTATCTTTGTATCATTGGCAAATTTCGCCACAAATCCATTAATCCCATAGTCCAAATCACTGGCATACATCATAAAGAGCAGCGGTCTGAACACGACCCCTGTGGAACTCCACTTGTAATTGGCAGCCAGCCAGAATAGGATCTCTTTATTCCCACTCTCTGTTTTTTGTCGATCAACCAATGCTCCACGCATGCTAGCAACTTCCCTGTAATTCCCTGGGCTTTTATCTTGCTAAGCAGCCTCATGTGTGGCATCTTGTCAAAGACCTTCTGAAAATCCAAGTACACCACATACACTGCATCTCCTTTGTCTACCCTGCTTGTGATTTCCTCAAAAAATTGCAGTGGGTTAGTCATTAGGTTAGTAGGTTTTTTGATTTCTCCAGTGCGTCCAACACCATCCGCCCTGCTCTGCTGGGGCAGAAGCTGACAGCGATGCAGGTGGATGCTTTCTTGGTGTCATGGATTCTTGATTACCTGACTGGCAGACCACAGTACGTGTGCTTGCAACACTGTGTGTCTGACAGAGTGATCAGCAGCACTGGGGCTCCACAGGGGACTGCCTTGTCTCCCTTTCTCTTCATCATTTACACCTCGGACTTCAACTACTGCACAGAGACTTGTCATCTTCATAAGTTTTCGGATGACTCTGCCATAGTTGGATGCATCAGCAAGGGAGATGAGGCTGAGTACAGGGCTACAGTAGGAAACTTTGTCACATGGTGTGAGCTGAATTATCTGCAGCTTAACGTGAAAAAGACTGGTGGTAGACCTGAGGAGAGCTAAGGTACCGCTGACCTCTGTTTCCATCCAGGGGCTCAGTGTGGACATGGTGGAGGATTACAAGTACCTGGGGATACAAATTGACAATAAACTGGACTGGTCAAAGAACACTGAGGCTGTCTACAAGAAGGGTCAGAGCCGTCTCTATTTCCTGAGGAGACTGAGGTCCTTTAACATCTGCCGGACGATGCTGAGGGTGTTCTACGAGTCTGTGGTGGCCATTGCTATCATGTTTGCTGTTGTGTGCTGGGGCAACAGGCTGAGGGTAGCAGACACCAACAGAATCAACAAACTCATTTGTAAGGCCAGTGATGTTGTGGGGATGGAACTGGACTCTCTCACGGTGGTATCTAAAGAGGATGCTGTCTAAGTTGCATGCCATCTTGGTCAATGTCGCCCATCCATTACATAATGTACTGGGTGGGCACAGGAGTACATTCAGCCAGAGACTCATTCCACCGAGATGCAGCACAGAGCGTCATAGGAAGTCATTCCTGCATGTAGCCATCAAACTTTACAACTCCTCCCTTGGAAGGTCAGACACCCTGAGCCAATAGGCTGGTCCTGGACTTACTTCATAATTTACTGGCATAATTTACATATTACTATTTAACTATTTATGGTTCTATTACTATTTATTATTTATGGTGCAACTGTAACGAAAACCAATTTCCCCTGGGATCAATAAAGTATGACTATGACTATGCAGGACTTTCCTTTCAGGAAACCATGCTGGCTTTGGCCTATCTTGTCATGTGCCTTCAGGTACTCCATAATCTCATTCCTAACAATTGATTCCAGCAACTACCTAACCACTGATGTCAGGCTAACAGGTCTATAGTTCCCTTTCTGCTGCCTCCCACCCTTCTTAAATGGCGGAGTAACATTTTCAATTTTCCAGTCATCCAGTACGATGCCAGAATCTATCGATTCTTGAAAGATCATCGTTAATGCCTTCACAATCTCTCCAGCTACTTCCTACAGAACCCAAGGGTACATTCCATCAGGTCCAGGAGATTTATCCACCCTCAGACCATTAAGCTTCCTGAGCACCTTCACAGTCATAATTTTCACTGCACACACTTCACTTCCCTAACGCTCTTGAATGTCTGGTCTACTGCAGATGTCTTCCACTGTGAAGACTGATGCAAAATACGCATTCAGTTCCTCTGCCATCTCTGCGTCTCTCATTACAATACTTCCAGCATCATTTTCTATTGGTCCTATATCTACCCTCAACTCTCTTTTACCCTTTATATACTTTAAAAGCTTTTAGTATTTTCTTTGATATTAGTTGCCAGCTTCCTTTCATAATTCATCTTTTCCTCCCTAATGGCCTTCTTAGTTTCCTTTAGTAAGTTTTGAAAAGCTTCCTAATCCTCCATCTTGCCACTAGCTTTGGCTTCATTGTATGCCCTCTCCCTTGCTTTTACTTTGGCTCTGACTTCACTTGTCAGCCTTGGTAGTGTCCTTCTTCCATTCAAAAAAGTCTTATTTGGAATATATCTGTCTTGTACTTCCCTCATTTTTCACAGAAACTCCAGCTGTTGCTGCTCTGCGGGAGGAGGAGAGAGCAGCGCGCTGCACATGCACAGCCCTCCAGTGAAAATGATATCGTATCCGTTAAATAGGGGCCGAGGACAATTCTGATTTGATGGAGACAGGCGTGAAAGCACAGAGGAACATCTGCAGAAATTTCTGAAACGCAGGTTCGCTGCTGTTGTTACTTTGCAATCGAGAATCTTCCGGAGGGAAGGTCTCAAAATCCCCGGCTTTGCCTGCTGTTGGCGACCGAGATTGAGGCCGAATCGTTCGGATAGAGATGGTGCTTGGTACTCTGTGTCGGAGAGCTGATCGGAGGCTCGAAGTTTTCGGACGACTCAGAGTCGGACCGTGGTCGGGCATAGCAGGTGGAGTTTTTCTTCCTTCTCCCGTCTGCGTGAGATGTGGGACATTTGAGAGACTTTGAAATTTTTACTGTGCTCATGGACTGTTCTTCATCAAGTTATGGTATTGTTGCACTGTTATAACTATATGTTGTAATTATGTAGTTTTGTTAGTTTTTTCAGTCTTGGTCTGTCCTGTGTTTTGTGATATCACACCGGAGGAAATATTGTATCATTTCTTACTGCATGCATTACTAAATGACAATAAAAGAGGACTGTGTGTCTTCATAATCTAATCTAATCTGCTGTCTTTCCTGCTGGTGTCCCTTTCCCGTCAACTATGGCCAATTCCCCTCTCATGCCATTGTGATTTAATTTCTCCTTCTCAGATTTCAAAATGAACTCAATTATATTGTGATCACTGTTCTGCAAAGGTTCCTTAACGTTAAGCTCTCTTATCACCTCCGGATCATTGCACAACACCCAATCCAGCACAGCCAATCCCCTAGTGGACACAACAAAAAGCAACAATTGCCTTTCTGACACACCTTTTCTATCTCCTGCTGTAATTTGTAATCCACATCCTGGCTGCTGTTTGGAGGCCTGTATATAACTGCCATTAGGGTCCTTTTACCCTTGCCATTTCTTAACTCAACCCATAGAGACTCTACACCATCCAATCTTATGTCATCCCTTTCTAATGATTTAATATTATTTCTTATATACAGAGCCACACCACCTCCTGCCTACTAACCTATCTTTCTGATACACTGTATATCCTTGGACGTTCAGCTCCCAATGGCAGCCATCCTTTAGCCAAGTTTCAGAAATGGCCATAACGTCATACTTGCCAATCTGTCGCTGAATTTCAAGACCGTCCATTTTATTTCTTATGCTGTGTGCATTCAAATATAACACTTTCAGTCCAGTATTTGTTGCTTTCTGTTTTAACTGCACCACGCCCCTATTGCCCTGTAACTCATCCCACTGGCTGTGATTATGCTTCACCTCCTGCCTGTCCTTTTTATCATCTCTGTTGCACACCAGCTTTGATTTATTTCTGTTTTCCCCTTTCCTCAGCCCTATCACTCTCGTTGCTATCCTCCTATCAAATTAGTTTAAACCCTCCAGCGCTATTAAATGTGCCTGCTAAGATATTGGACCCCTTTGGGTTCAGGTGTAACCTGTCCTTTTTGTACAGGCTGTACCTCCTCCAAAAGAGGCCCCAATGATCCAGGAACCCAAAGCCCTGCCTCCTACACCAGTCTCTCAGCCATGCATTAATATGCCTGATCATGCTATTCTTGTGCTCGTTAGCACGTGGTACAGATAGCAATCCTGAGATTACTACCCTGAAGGTCCTGCTTTTCAGCTTCCTACTTAACTCCCTGAATTCTCACTTCAGGACCTCCTCCCTTTTTCTACCTATGTCATTGGTACCAACGTCTGCCAAGACTTCTGGCTGTTCACCCTCTCCCTTCAGAATATTCTGCACCCGATCCGAGACATCCCATACCCTGGCACCTGGGAGGCAACACATTACGTGGGCGTCTCAATCAGGCTGACAGAACCTCCTGTCTGTTCCCCTCACTATGGAATCCCCCATGACTACCGCATTCCTCATATTCCTCTTTCTCTTCTGCACCACGGAATCCCCAATGACTACCGCATTCCTCATCTTCTTCTCTCCCTTCTGCACCACGGAACCAGGCTCAGTGCCAGAGACCCGATCGCCATGGTCGTCCTCTGTCAGGTCACCTCCCTCAACATCATCCAAAATGAGATAACGATTACTGAGGGGGATGGCCATAGAGGTGCTCTCTACTACCTGAGCTCTTCCCTTCCCTGACACTCACCCACTTATCTAACTCCTGCAGCCTCAGGGTGACAAATTCCCTGTAGCTCCTATCTGTCTCCTGCTCACTTTCCCTAATAAGCTGTAAGTCATCAAGTCACAGCTCCAGATCCCTAACATGGTATCTCAGTAGCTGCATCTCGGTGCACCTGGGACAGATGTGGCCATCTGGGAGGCTGGAAAAATCCCAGGATTCCCACATCTGGCATCCAGAGCAAAGTACTAACCCTACAGACATATTCTCTATTCCTCAAAAAAAATGCAGTTTGTTATGCACATCAACAACTAACTTGAGAGGGTACAGTTTTAAGGTGCTTGGAAGTAGGTACAGAGTGGATGTCAGGGGTAAGTTTTTTTTTAAAAACACAGAGAGTGGTGAGTGCATGGAATGGGCTGCTGGCGACTGTGGTGGAGGTAGATACACTAGGGTCTTTTAAGAGGCTGCTGGATAGGTACATGGAGCTTAGAAAAACAGAGGGCTATGGGTAATCCTAGGCAATTTCAAAAGTAAATAGTAAGTATTTGTTCAGCACAGCATTGTGGGCTGAAGGGCCTGTATTGTGCTATAGGTTTTCTATGCTTCTAACTGACAAGTAAATGCAGAAGGCAACATTCGTAAGCTTGCAGATGACACAAAAAAAGAGATGTGGTTGAGTGACAAGAATAGTGTTAGGCTACAAAACGATATTAATCAGTTGGTAAAACAGGCAGAGCAACGGCACATGGAATTTAATTCAGACAAGTGTCATGTAATTGTTTTTTTTTGGGAGGGGGGTTGTCTACTAAGTGTAGGATATACACCACGAATGGAAGAAAGAGATCCTGCTGTACAATTTCATAGATCCCTAACGGTTACAGCATATGTAGACAAGGTGGTTTAAAAAAAGTTTACAAGATGCTTGCCTTCATTAGCCAGGGCATAGAATATAAGAGCAGGGAGGACTTGATAAAATTTTGGTTGGACCACAGCTGGAACATTGTGTGCAAACCTAATTGCCACACTACAGAGAGGATATGATCATACTGGAGTGGATGCAGCAGAAATTTACCAGGATGTTGTCTGGTATGGAGAGTTATAAGAAAATAAATAAGTTGAGTTTGGTTTTTTTGAGAGCAGAGGAAGCTGAGGGGACACCTGACAGATACACAAAATTGAATAGGGTTGATGGTAGGAAACTTTTCTTCATGGCATAGATGTTGATGAGTAGTGGGCATAGGTTTAATGTGAGGATTTAGGAGGTTTACAGCGGATCTGAGACATAATTTTTTTCAACCAGGGGTGGGTACAATCCTGTACACACTGCCTGGTGGTGGTAACAGGTTCTCCCTCTCCTCAACATTCCAGAGTCCACACAGCAGGGCAAAGTAAGCTAAAGACCAAGTACTGGTTAATGGGATCAATTGTGACCCTCTTACTCCACAAAAAATGAAAAGTTGAAAATCTGAAAATGAACAGAATGTTATAAATTTAACATAAATCACCATACAGCTGGATCTATATAATTTGACAAAAGAGTAAGCACACAATTCAGCTTGATCTGTAGAGTTGCTGTTCATGCAATCAGTCAGCCTTAGAGTTGACAAATCAGAATATATTTATTACCAGTAAATACCATGGATAGCATCTCAGAAGGGTGATCACAAACATTCCTACGAGTCTTGAGCATGAAACCTAGACTGACAGTCCACAGAATAAGTACACTGCTTTCAATATAGTGTAGGGAAGTGTATGGTCATGCATTTTGCCAGAAGGAATACAGGCGTAGACTATTTTCCAAATGGGGAGAAAATTCAAAAATCAGAGGTGCAAAGGGACTTGGGAGTTGCTGTGCAAGATTCCCTAAAGGTTAACTTGGTTATTGGTGGTAATGGAAATGCAATGTTAGCATTCATTTTGAGAGGACTAGAATACGAGAGCAAGGATGTGATGCTGAGGCTTTATAAAGCATTAGTCAGACCATACAGAGTACTGTGAACAGTTTTAGGCCGTCCAAGAAAAGATGTGCTGGCATTGGAGAGGGTCCAGAGGAGGATCACGAGAATGATTCCAGGATTGAAAGGGTTAACATATGAAGAGTGTTTGATGGCTCTGGGACTGTACTCATTGGAGTTTAGAAGAATGGGGGGGGAGGGGTTCTCATTGAAACCTCTCGAATATTGAAGGGTCTAGATAAAGTGGATGTGGAGAGGATGTTGAGGGACATCCATTTAGAACAGAGATGAGAAGGAATTAGCCAGAGGGTTGTGTATCTGTGGAATTCGTTGCTGTGGAGGCCAAGTCACTGGGTATATTTAAAATGGAGATTGATAGGATCTTGTTTGGTCAGGGCATTAAAGGATACAGGAGAAGGCAGGAGAATGGGGTGAGAGAGATAACAAATCAGTCATGATGGAATGGCGAGGCAGACTCAATGGGCCAAATGGCCTAATTCTGCTTCTATATCTTCTGGTCTTTATGGAATATGAGTGAATACTGTGCTGTCAGAGATGATGAACTCTATATTACAAACTACCCTCCCCCCCCCACACTCCACAACTCCCCACAAGTTTAGTGTAAAGGGTTTGAGCGGAAAGCAGATGATTTCCTAAGCAACACCGTAGTGAAGTTAGTAGATCTACTGCCTCCCATCTCCAGTGACCAAGGTTCAATTCTTACCACCAGTACTGTCTGTGTGGAGTTTGCACATCCCCCCTGTGACTGTGAAGGTTTCCCCCTTCATCCCAAGGATATGAAGGCAGGTAGATTAATTAGCCACTGTGAATTGCCCCTTGTGTGAAAGTGAGTGGTTGAATCTAATGGGAGTAGATGGGAATGTTGGGTAAATGAAAATGGCATTCATGTGGGATTGGTATAAATGGCAGATGTTTGATGTTATGTGGACTCGATGGGCTGAACAGTTTATTTCTGTGCCATATGACCATGATTTCTTCTTTGAATTTTACCAAATTAAACCAATTGCACATTTATCTAACTACAGTTTGCTGGACCGTGAAAAAAGTAATTTGCTGAGATGAACTTCAAGGATACGGAGTCCTGATGCTGTACGGTGCGGGTGCAGATCCCACTGTGTGCCTGCCAGAAGCGAACGGTATGATCGTAACCAGCAGTGGCCAAGATGACAGGGTCGCTGCCCACAGTGCCTGGACTTGTGTTCATAGTGTCACCCTGTGTAGATAACTCACACCTGTAATCAGAAATGAAATTAGCATGGCCAATAAGGCTGCTGCTGTCACAGTCTTTAAAGAAACAATAAAGGTTTGTCACATGCTCATCAAGACATACAGTGAAATGCATTGTTTGCGTCAATGGCTAACACAATCCGAGAATTGTGCTGCGGGCTGCCCACAGGTGTCACCATGCTTCTGGCACCAATATAGCATGCCCACAACTCACTAATATTAACCATATGTATTTGGAATGTAAAACACTTGCGCTAATTGCTACGTTACTGAGCCACCCGCTAACATTGCCAGCTTTAGCCAGTGTGGTAGCACAATGGCAAAACACTGGACCACAAATTATGTCCCCATCACTGAAAATAATTAAAGTGAACTTACTACCAAATGGATAAGTACAGCTGCTGAATGCTGGGAAAATGCCAATGTGATCATTTAACCATAGCAACCAACCAGCCTGTCACTCTGCAGACAGCTCGGTCTCTCTCTCCCTCCTTCCTCTTCCCCAATCTCTGTTTCTCTGCCTCCCTCAACCTCCTCCACCGCCACTCACCTCTCCCCCTCCCACCAGCACCCACACACTTTATCTCCATCCCCTACGCTGAAACCTCTCTCAACCCTTCCTCTGTCACCCCCTCCCACTCCTTTACCCATTTGTCTTTTTTCTCTTCCCTGCTCTATTCATCTCAAATGGCCCTCTCCACTCTCCTTCCAACATCCTCCCTCGTCCCCAATTGCCAACTTACCATTTTCCTTCCTCAAATCTCACTTCCCCCTCACTGCCCACCACCTCTAAACCTCCCTAACCCCAACACCCGTCTCCGAATCCCTTCCTGCCTCTCCTGTCCACGCCAATCTCGACTCACTGACTCCCCTTTCCCTCACACGTCCTTATCACCCGCTCTCTTCAACCCCTCCCTCCCGCACCATGCCGTCACTACTCACTTGCCCTTCCCCACCTCCCTCTCAACACACTCTTCCTTACTCATATACGTAACATATCACGTAACGGTCACAGTTTGAGGATAAAGGGGAAGCCTTTTAGGACCGAGATTAGGAAAAACTTCTTCACACAGAGAGTGGTGAATCTGTGGAATTCTCTGCCACAGGAAACAGTTGAGGCCAGTTCATTGGCTATATTTAAGAGGGAGTTAGATATGGCCCTTGTGGCTACGGGGATCAGGGGGTAGGGAGGGAAGGCTGGTGCAGGGTTCTGAGTTGGATGATCAGCCGTGATCATAATAAATGGCGGTGCAGGCTCTAAGGGCTGAATGGCCTACTCCTGCACCTATTTTCTATGTTTATATGTTTCTACATACAAGATATAGGAGCAGAATTAGGCCATTCAGCCCATCATTTCTGCTCCACCATTTGATCCTGGCTGATTTATTATCCCTCAACCCCATTCTCCCCATAATCTTTTACTAATCTGATGTAGTGAGAGAGAGACTGCTGCAAAGTGGGACCCATTTGGAAAGAACAAGTCTTATCAGGAGTGAGTTTTATTTGAGCCAACAAAAAGGGAGGTGTAAGCGGAGGCCAGTGCAAGGGAAGGAGGCTTTGGCAAGAATCAGCTTGGGCAAGCACAGGCAGAGGTTCTAAGTATGTTCTAGCAAGTTTTCTTTCTCTTTCTTTGTCTATTATTGCATGGCTATGAGAATGGGTCCAGAGTTAGTGATATGTTCTTTGTTTTATGTGAGATGTGGAAACTCTGGGAGACCTCCGGTCTCCCTGATAACTACATCCACATGAAGTGAATCGAGCTGCACCTCCTGAAAGACTATATTAAGGAAATGAAGCTACAGTTCAATGACCTTTGGGAAAATGACACGATAGACAGGAACTACAGGGAGGGAGCCACCCCCAAGTTGCAGGAGGCAGGGATCAGAAGAGAGGAAGGGAATAGGCAGCCTGTGCAGAGTACCATTGTGACCATTCCGATTCCCCTCAATAATAAGACGACGACTTTAGATACTGCTTGTGGACGGTGAGAGGGGGTGCAACCTATCAGGGAGAAGCTGCAGCAAGTAAATCTCTGGCACGGAGAATGGCTCTGTGGCTCAGAAAGGAAGGTGGAGAAAAGGAGTTCAGTTGTGATAGGGGATTCCATAGTTAAATGAGCAGATAGGAGATTCAGTGGACGAGAAAGAGACATCCAAATGGTATTTTGCCTCCCAGATCCAGGGTCTGGGATGTCTCTGTTCAGGTCCAGAGAATTCTAAAGAGGGAGGGTGAATAGCCGTTAGTCGTGGTACATATTGGTACCAACCACATATGTTAGAAAAGGGAGGAAGTCCTGAAAAGAGAATACAGGGAGTTAGGTAGAAAGCTGAAAAGCAAGACATTCAGGTAATAAACTCTGGATTGCTGCCTATGTCACCCACTACAGAGGACAAGAATAGGACCATTTGGCAGATGAATATGTGGCTGAGAAATTGATGCAGAGTTTCAGATTTCTGGATCATTGGGACCTCTTCTAGGAAAGGTATCATCTGTACAAAAACTATGGGTTACACCTGAAATCCGAAAGGGACCAATATCCTCATAGGCAGGTTTGCTGGAGCTGTTGGGGAGGGTTTAAACTAATGTGGCGGGGGATGGGAACGAGAGTGATAAGGATGAGGATGGGGCAGTTGGTATAGTGGATGAAGTGCACAGTGAAACTGTGAGGAAGGACAGGCAGATGATAGGGATGAGTTGAAGTGTAATATGGGGACAAAAATCAAAAAGGTGATGAATACAGGACTGAAGATGTTGTATTTGAATGCATGCAGGTTGCCAAAGAGGATGGAGTGGCTCTGTTGGTAAAAACATGAATCCAATCCTTACACAGAAGTGACATAGGATCAGATGATATAAAATCCTTGTGGGCAGAGTTAAGAAACTGCAAGGGTAAAAAGACACTGATGGGTGTTATATACAGGGCTCCAAACATTAGCCAAGATGTGGGATACAAATTACAATGGGAGATAGAAAAAACATAATAATGGCAATGTTACAATAATCAAAGAGGCTTTTTCAGGTAGATTGGGAAAATCAGGTTGGTGCTGGATCAGAAGATAGGGAATTTGTAGAATGCCCATGAGATGGCTTTTTAGAGCAGTTTCTGGTTGAGCCTGGCAGTGATCATAACATGACAGAATCCATCCTGCAATTTAAGAGGGAGAAGCTAAAATCAAATGTATCAGTATTACAGTGGAGTAAGGGGAATTAGAGGCACGAGGGGAGCTGGCCAAAGTTGATTGGAAGGGGACACTAACACGGATGATGGCAGAACAGCAGTGGCTGGAGTTTCTGGGGGAAATTTAGAAGGCGCAGGGTAAATACGTCCTACAGATACTTCCTAGAAATGAAGAAGTATTCTAAAAGGAGGATGCGGCAAATGTGACTGACAAGGGAAGTCAAAGACAGCATAAAAGCAAAAGAGAGGGCATATAGTAAGGAGGGGTTTGGCAAGCTTTTAAAAACCAACATAAGGCAACTTTAAAAAAAAAGCCACAAGGAGAGAAAAGATGAAATATGATGGTAAGCTAGTCAATAATATAAACAAGTATACCAAAATTTTGTTCAGAAGTAATGAATATGAGAGAGGGGAAGGTGGCCATCTATAATTTTGCTGATGGTACATTTGTTATTGGCAGAATCTCAAGAGATGAGAGGGTGTGCAGGAGCAAGGTACACCACCTAGTTGAGTGGTTTGCAGCTACAACCTTGCACTCAATGCCAGTACGACCAAAGAGTTGATTGCTAACTTCATAAAAAGTAGTACGAGGAAACACGACCCAATCTTCATAGAGGGATCAGAAATGGAGAGCGTGAGCAACTTCAAGTTCATGGGTGTCAAGATCTCTGAGGATCTAACCTGGTCTCAACATATCGATGCAGACATAAAGAAGGCAAGATAGTGGATATATTTCATTACAAGTTTGGGGAGATTTGGTTTGTCACCTAAAACACTTGAAGACTTCTACAAATGTTTCAAGAGCATTCTGACAGGCTGCAACACTGTCTGATAAGGACAGGGAAGGGAGTGTGTGTACTGCACAAGATCGAAGGAAGCTACAGAAAGATATAAAATTAGTCAGCTCCATCACAGGTACTAGCCTCCGTAGTATCCAAAATACCTTCAAGAAGCAGTGCCTCAGAAAGGTGGTGTCTATTATTAAGGGCCCGCATGACCCAGGTCATGCCTCTTCCCAGTGTACGAGACCATCAGCACCCTGAAGACAGTACACCCGGAGGGTGCTTTCTTCGCCACTGGAGAATTTATTTGAGCATCGCTGACAAAAGTCTCTCGGAAGTTTTGTCAACACATCCAGGTGAGCACATAGGGAGATAACATACATGACCACTGCTACTCTGCCTTCCCCAATGCTTACAAAGCATTCCTCTGTCTACCATTTGGAAAATCTGATCATTCCTCCATCCTGCTTCTACCCAGGTACAGGCAGAAGCTGAAACAAAAGGCGGCCATAGTTAAAACTGTCCACTGTTGGTCTGACCAATCAGTCTCTATGATACAGAGCTGCTTTGATGACATCAACTGGAATGACTTTGGTGATGAGGATCTCTCCGAGTTCACAGAAGGGATCACAAGCTTCATCCAGAAGTGCACCAAGGACGTTGTCCCCCAAAAATCGGTCAGGGTCTATCCAAACCAGAAATCCTGGATCAACAGTTCCGTGCGTGCTGCACTCACCACACGAGACTGAGCTTTCGCCACCAGTAACCACCAGGAACTTGAGAAATGCAGCTACAATCTATGCAAAGTAATCAAGGCAGCAAAACAATACAGGGACAAGATCCAGAAACAACTCTCCACCAACAACACACACAGCTTATGGCAAGGTCTGCACATCATTGCAGACTTCAAAGCTAAACGCAGTGGTACGGCCAAGATCACTGCCTTGTGCTTGCAGACAAGTTTAATCTCTCCCTCTCCCAGTGTAGAGTGCTCTCCTCCTTCAAAGCATCCATCATTGTCCCTGTACCTGAAAAGACCAAGGTAACATGTCTGAAGGACTGGCGTCCTGTCGCACTCACGTCAATAAGCAAATGCTTTGAGAGGCTGGTAAAGGATTACATCTGCAGCACGATACCACCCACATTGGACTCCCTACAATTTGCCTACCGACACAACCGATTGACAGATGACACAATAGCCACTGCTCTACACACCATCCTTACACACCTGGAGAGGAGGGATGCTTATGTGAGAATGCAGTTCTTGGACTACAGCTCAACATTCAACACCATAATTTCCTTCAGGCTTGATGAAGCTCAGAGACCTCAGCCTTCACCCTGCCTTGTGCAGCTAGATCCTGGGCTTCCTGTCAGATTTCCTGCAGATGGTAAGAGTGGGCTCCCTCACCTCTGCCCCTCAACACAGGTGCCCTCCAGTGCTGTGTCCTAAGCCCCTTCCTTTACTCTCTGTACATCCATGACTGTGTCACCACCCAGAGCTCCAATCTAATTAAATTTGCAGATGATATTACATTGATTGGCCTTTCCTCAAATAACAACAAGGCAGCCTACAGAGAAGAAGTCATCACCCTGACACAGTGGTGTCAAGAAAACAACCTCTTCCTCAATGTCACAAAAACAAAGGAGTTGGTTGTGGACTACAGGAGGAACAGAGACAGGCTAACCCCTATTGACATCAATGGATCTGGGGTTGAGAGAGTGAACAGCTTCAGTTCCTTGGTATACACATCACCAAGGATCTCACGTAGTCTGTACATACTGGCTGTGTGGTGAGAAAAGCACAACAATGCCTCCTTCACCTCAGACGTTGAAGAAGCTTGCAACGAATGCCCAAATCCTAAGGCCTTTCTACAGGGACACAATTGAGAGCATCCTGACTGGCTGCATCACTGCCTGGTATGGGAACTGTACTTCCCTCAATCGCAGGATTCCGCAGAGAGTGGTGTGGACAGCCCAGCGCATCTGTGGAAGTGAACTTCCCATTGTTCAGGACATTTACAGTGACAGGTGTGTAAAAAGAGCCCGAAGGATCAATGGGGACTCAAATCACCCCAACCACAAACTGTTCCAGCTGCTACCATCCAGGAAACAGTACCTCAGCATTAAAGCTAGGACCAACAGGTTCTGGAACAGCTTCTTCCACCAGACCATCAGACTGATTAATTCCCACTAACACAATTATATTTCTAAGCTATATTGACTGCTCTGTTGTTTATCTTAATGTACGTATTATTTATTACAAATTACAATTTGCACATTCAGATGGAGATGTAAGGTAAAAATTTTTTACTCCTCATGTATGCAACAAATAAAGTCAATTCAAATTCATTTCAAGAGAACTAGAAGAGCAAGGCTGTGATGCTGAGGCTTTATAAGGCATTGGTTAGACCGTACTTAAGAGTTTTAGGCCTTTTATCTAAGAAAATATGTGCTATTGGTTCCAGGGATGAAAAGGTTAATGCATGACGAGCATTTAACAACTCTGGGCCTGTACTCACTGGAGTTTAGAAGAATAAGATCATGAGACATAGGAGCAGAATTAGGCCATTTGGCCCATTGAGTGTGCTCCACCATTTCATCATGGCTGATCCAATTTCAACCCCAATCTCCTGCCTTCTCCCCATATCCCTTCATGTCCTGACCAATCAAGAATCTATCAACCTATGTTCCTTAAATATACATAAAGACTTGGCCCCCACAGATGCCTGTGGCAAAGAATTCCAGATTCACCACTCTGTGGCTAAATAAATTCCTCATCTCCGTTCTAAATGGACACCCCTCTATTCTGATGTTGTGTGTAAGGGGGAATCTGATTAGAACCTATTGCATATTGGAAGGCCTGGATTTAGTAGAAATGGAGAGGATGTTTTCGAGATTGAGTCCCTCCAAGATGGATTCTTGGAACAGCTTGTACTGGAGCCTACCAGAGAGAACGCAATTCTAGATTTAGTGTTGTACAATGAACCGGATTTGATCAGGGACCTAGAGGTAAAGGAGCCATTAGGAGATAGTGACCATAATATGATAAGTTTTACTCTACAATTTGAGAGGGAGAAGGGAAACTCGGAAGTGTCAGTATTACAGTTGAACAAAGGGAACTATGGTGCTATGAGGGAGGAGCTGGCCAAAGTTCAATGGAACAATACCCCAGCAGGGATGACAGTGGAAAAGCAATGGCAAGTGTTTCTGAGAATAATGTGGAAGGTGCAGGATCAGTTCGTTCCAAAGAGGAAGAAAGATCCTAAGGGGAGGCCGTGGCTGACAAGGGAAGTAATGGACAGTATAAAAATAAAAGGGAAGAAGTATAACATAGCAAAGACGAGTGGGAAGCCGGAGGATTGGGAAACTTTTAAAGAGCAACAGAAGGTAACTAAAAAGGCAATACGTGGAGAAAAAATGAGGTACAAAGGTAAACTAGCCAAGAATATAAAGGAGGATAGTAAAAGCTTCTTTAGGCATGCGAAAAGGAAAAAAGTAGTTAAGACCAAAATTGGGCCCTTGAAGACAGAAGCGGGTGAATTTATTATGGGGAACAAGGAAATGGCAGACGAGATGAACAGGTACTTTGGATCTGTCTTCACTAGGGAAGACACAAACAATCTCCCAGATGTAATAGTGGCCAAAGGACCTAGGGTAATGGATGAATTGAAGGAAATTTATATTAGGCAGGAAATGGTGTTGGATAGTCTGCTGGGTCTGAAGGTTGATAAGTCCCCGGGACCTGATGGTCTGCATCCCAGGGTACTTAAGGAGGTGGCTTTAGAAATCGTGGACGCATTGGTAATCATTTTCCAATGTTCTATAGATTCAGGATCAGTTCCTGTGGATTAGAGGGTGGCTAATGCTGTCTCTCTCTTCAAGAAGGGAGGAAGAGAGAAAATAGGGAATTATAGACCGGTTAGCCTGACGTCGGTGGTGGGAAAGATGCTGGAGTCAATTATAAAAGATGAAATTACGACACATCTGGATAGTAGTAACAGGATTAGTCTGAGTCAGCATGGATTTACGAAGGGGAAATCATGCTTGACTAATCTTCTGGAATTTTTTGAGGATGTAACTATGAAAATGGACAAGGGAGAGCCAGTGGATGTAGTGTACCTGGACTTTCAGAAAGCCTCTGATAAAGTTCCACATAGGAGATTAGTGGGCAAAATTAGGGCACATGGTATTGGGGACAGAATACTGACATGGATTGAAAATTAGCTGGCTGACAGAAAACAAATAGCAGCGATTAACAGGTCCCTTTCGGAATGGCAGGTGGTGACCAGTGGGGTACCACAGGGTTCAGTGCTGGGGCCGCAGCTGTTTACAATATATATTAATGATTTAGATGAGGGAATTAAAAGTAACATAAGCAAATTTGCCGATGACACAAAGCTGGGAGGCAGTGTGAAATGTGAGGAGGATGTTATGAGAATGCAGGGTGACTTGGACAGGCTGGGTGAGTGGGCAGATGCAGTTTAATGTGGATAAATGTGAGGTTATCCGCTGTGGTGGTAAGAACGGGAAGGCAGATTATTATCTAAATGGAGTCAAGTTAGGAAAAGGGGAAGCACAACGAGATCTAGGTGTTCTTGCACATCAGTCACTGAAAGCAAGCATGCAAGTACAGCAGGCTGTGAAAAAAGCTGATGGCATGCTGGCCTTCATAACAAGGAGAATTGAGTACAAGAGCAAAGAGGTCCTTTTGCAGCTGTACAGGGCCCTGGTGAGACCACACCTAGAGTACTGTGTGCAGTTTTGGTCTCCAAATTTGAGGAAGGACATTCTTGCTATTGAAGGAGTGCAGCGTAGGTTCACAAGGTTAATTCCGGGGATGGCGGGACTATCATCTGTCAAAAGATTGGAGTGACTGGGCTTGTATACTCTGGAATTTAGAAGGCTGAGAGGGGATCTTATTGAAACATATAAGATTATTAAGGGATTGGACACGCTGCAGGCAGGAAGCATGTTCCCACTGATGGGTGAGTCCAGAACCAGAGGCCAGAGT